>NC_056737.1:230239379-230376879 GCF_019279795.1 Protopterus annectens
CAAAACCCCCAGCTCAGGCTCCAACCTAGGTCTCTTATCAGGAGGGGCATAGAACCCCTAATTAAAGTAATCAAATCTTCTGCCATTTTAAGCATATGCTTCTTGGGCACAGTACCTGAAGAGCTAGGGGTAATACCAACTGAAGCCAAACCTGGCCTGCCCCTGGGAGAAGCCTTTGAAACAGAAGGAGAGGGCCTAGCCACCCTAGGAAGGGAGGGGAGAATAGTAACTTGAGAAGCCCCCTCAGCCTGACTTGCCTCCTGAGAGGCCACATCTTGCAATAATAAGGTCTCACCCTGGGAACACAAGAAACCTCCGGAGCCACTGGCTCCACCGACACCTCCAAAGAACCGGCGTCCGGTACAGACGGTTCTTCTAGCCTAGGCTTAACTGCCTTGTCCTTGCGCTTCTTCGAAGAAGCGGGCGGAGCATCCGGCGGCATTTTATAATTACACCGCTTCCCAAAGACTAACCTTGCACAATCCAACCTTCTTTATAGTGCGTTTATTAAATCTAGCACAAGAGCGACAGCCAACAACGCCGTGCTCAGGCCCTAAGCAAGGAATACACAAAGTATGATAATCTCTATGCGGTATCTGTTTCCCACAAGAAATACAATTATTGACTTTTTCTGACATCCGGTAAATCACTGAGGCAAGAAAAACTAAAATATTCCCCAACGGGGTACTTAGCCAACTTTGAACTCGGTCTGAAACTTCAAACTTGAAAAATCTCAGAACGCCAACCGGCACTTGCAATGCTGCTTCTGCATCGGACCATGCGGCAAAAAAGACTGAGGATATGACGTCGGTCATGCGCATTTGTACCCTGACGTCCTGATGTCAGTCAAATGCGCCTTGACCGACGTCAGCCTTATACTTTGATATTCGGGCCGACCGAGGACAGCGGACTACCCAAGTGTAAGGACTGCAGCAATGTGAGATGAAGAACATCTGCTTTCCTCTAGGTAATGAGGACATGATATAGTAATTAGCAGCTTATTTAGTGCTTACAAGTTCTGAACAAGTGCACGAATAAGCAAATTTAAGTGTTAAAACTAAGAATCTGTATCTGCACTAGATGAGTTACAGAACAGAAACAAGTGCAAATGCAGGCTTTCAAATCAGAAAGTTGAGATGGATGGAAGAGATTGCCCAAACGGCCAATAACTACAATTTCTGGGACAGAACTATTCCTTATGTGGTAGACAGGTTACCTAGTGCTTACCACTCCCACTGAAAAGCTAGAAGGCTTCCCTCCAACACAGAAAGGCTTGGAGAGCTCAAAAGCTTACATACAGACCTGGATACAGCAAATCTATATATATATATATATATATATATATATATATATATATATATATATATATATATATATATACACACACACACACACACACACACACACACATATATAAATATATATATATATATATATATATATATATATATATATATATATATATATATATATATATATATATATATATATATATATATATATATATATATATATATATATATATATATATATATATATATATATATATATACACACACACACACACACACACACACACCTATATCAACTGGTTACATTTTCTACTACTACATATTACTGAATGTATTTTATGTGATGAACTGCAAAAAGGCCTGTGAAGGTTGGAACCAACCTGCCAACTACTAGCAACCTTGAATCCAGAAGGTTTTGGAAGGTTGCGTGATACTTTATGCTTCTTTTTGTTGTTTATTATTGCATCAGCTTACTTAAGCAATAGTGTGGGTCACTTGTGACACTCAAATAAGTTAATAGGTTGGTTGTTTGGAAGATTGCATAAAGTACAGTTATGTACACTTACCATAAATGTAGATGTTAGAGTGCATTCACTGTTGCAGTCATTACATTTGGGTAATCTGCTGGCAGGTTGCCCTCAGTTGGCCTGAATTTCAAAGTCTTGGGTCCTGCGTCAGTTGTGGTCTTCTCTTCCATGACGTCAGGTCGCCAGGGGTATAAAACATGCAGCCGAAGCAATTTTCTTTAGTTTTTCTTGCCCCCGATGTCAGGTGCCCCCCAAAAAGGCAGCAATATTATATATATATATATATATATATATATATATATATATATATACATATATATATACAGACATACATACATATATATATATATATATACATACATACATATACACATGCATAAATATAAACTTTACCTTCATTTACAAGCAAATACACCACATAGGTTGTAGAGGATAGAGAAGGAAAGATAAACTGTAGAATGACAGGGGGATGGCGGGAGGGTAACCTGGACTGCAGCAGTGAATACACTAACATCTACATTTATGGTAAGTGTACACAACTGTACTATGTTCTTCATGTTTCACTGTTGCAGTCATTAACATTTGGGTAGAATCCCAAAGCTATGGTTGGGAGGCTGGAGCTAAACAGCATTAGGTGAGGCTATAAGGACCTGCAGCACTGCAGTGGCAAAGCCTGCCCTGGACTTAGAGTGGCAAATGGTAATGCTTTGTAAAAGTGTGAACAGAACTCCAAGTAGCAGCGTCTAGAATGTCCTTGGTTGGTACTCCTCTGAGAAAGGCTGCTGAAGTAGCTGCAGCCCTGGTGGAGTGAGACCTAATGCCCTTGGGCACAGGTTTGCCATGGTGTAAGTAGCAGAAACGGATGCAATGGCTTATCCACTTTGAAACTGTTTGCTTTGAAATGGTCTTTCCTTCTGATCCTGCAGCATATGACACTAGTAATAGCTCAGTTTTTCTTAGAGCTTTAGTCCTGCTCAAGTTGAATCTTAGTTGTCTGTGCACGTCCAAGGAATGCACAATTCTCTCCTTTGTTCTGTGAATTTGGATAAAAAGTTGGCAGATTAATTGTTTGGTTAAGAGCCACACTGGAAATGACCTTAGGCATAAAAGTAGGATTTGTTCTCAGAGACGCCCTGTCTGGGTAAACTATGATAAAAGGCTCTACAGCCATGAGGGCCTGTAGCTCTGAAACTCTTCTTGCTGAAGTAATTGCTAGTAGCAGAGCTGTCTTCCATGATAGGAACTTTTATATCAGCAGTAGCAGCTGGTTCAAATGGAGGCAGGGTGAGCTTTTCCAACACATAATTGAGGTCCCATGCAGGTAATGGTGATCTTCTAGGCGGCCTTAAATTTTCTGGCTCCTCTAAGATACTGCTTTAGTAACGGATGAGAAAAGACTGGTGGCTCTGTATTGTAATGAGCTGAAATGGCAGAGGCATGGATTTTGATAGATGAAAAAGATAGGCCTTTGTCAAGCATCTCAGTTAAGTACTGTAATATCTGAGGAATATGCGGTGCTGCTGTATGAGTTCCTTGTGCTTGATTCTAAGCACATAATCTCTTCCATTTGTCAGCACAAGATTTTCTAGTACTAGGCCTTCTGGCTTCCAAAATGACATCCATCACAGCTTTACTGAGAGGTGTCGTCTGTATGATTACAGGATTAGCCATGCAGCCAGGTTCAGAGTCTGTAGTCGATTGTGCAGGATCTGATTGTTTTGCTCGGACAGTAGTTGTGGTTTTTGAGGCAAGGTCCAAGCTGGGTATTGAGACAAGTTCCTTAGGATTGGGTACCAGTATTGGCGAGGCCAGTCTGGGGCAATTAATATCATCTTTGGCTTCTCTTGTCTGACTTTTAACAGGACCTTGGGTAGAAGAGGCAGAGGAGGAAAGGCGTAAACTGATAGGTTTTTCCAACTGAAGGATAGGGCAACTACTTTCCATGCTTGTCTGTGATAAGTCCTTGTGCAGAAACTTTTCAGCTGATAATTTGGAGGAGAGGCAAATATGTCTATGTCTGGACTCCCCCATTTCTCTGTTAATATGCTGAAGACTTGTGGCTTTAGTTTCCACTCATGAGGATCCATAAGGTTTCTGCTTAAATCGTCTGCCAGTGTGTTTTGTTTTCCTGGCAGGAACTGAGCTTGAAGATTTATTTGGTAGGTCAGAGCTGTGTTCCACAGCGCCAAGGCTAATCTGCAAATTGTGCCTGGCCTACAGAGCATTCTCTGACCCTGCCCTGATGGACATGCTGCGTATCCGCAAGCCAAATGGCACAAGAGTCACTTGGTCTAGGGATCTTAACCTAGCCTGTGGCATTAACAGAACATGCTGGAGAGATGGATGCATCTCCCAGAGATTGTCCCTACTCTGGAATAAACCTCTAATTCACATGAAGCAAAGCTCCTAACTGACCCTATTTAAGCTCAACCAGAACAAATGGGTAGATCATCGCAAATTCACCTGGGGGGGGGTGACACCCATGTTCCCTCATGGACAGGGGTAGTCCATGTTTATCAAAGACTCACTCTGCATTTATAACCATCTTACCAAATACAATTGAGGCAACTTGGTATTAACATGGCTAGGTATGTAAGGGCTGTAGGGCCGCTAGCCTAGTAACAACCTATGAGTGTGTGTGCCCCCTTGCTTGTTTATATACCAGATGACTGTGGTGTTGTCCATCTTTATCAGTAGTTGTCCTGGATGAAGTAAGTCCTTGAAGGCTGGTAGGGCATTTTGAACAGCTAGCATCTCTCTCTGGCTTATATGTAGATGCATTTCATTTGGTGCCCATATGCCCTGAATGCATCTTCCTGCCATGTGGGCCCCCCCAGGCATAATCTGATGCGTCTGTTATGATTTGGCTGGCAGGGGGTAGAGGGAAGGGCCGTCCCATGTTTTGGTGACAGGCCTTTGCCCACCATAGAAACTCCTGCTGCAGGCAGGGGATGAGAGGAATCAATGTTTCCAGACTGTGTGAATGTTGACTCCATAAACTTTTTAGGTACCATTGACGTTTCCTCATATGCAGTCTTGCATATGGAATTAGTAGGGTGCAGGATGCCATGAAGCCCAGAGCCTGCAGAATCTGTGTTGCAGAAGACTGGGCTTTTGTTGCCATCAGTTTGAAGTAAGTAGTCAGTTGCCTTTGTTTGTCTGGCGTGAGGTAAGCCATCTGGGCAGTTGTATTTAAGCTTGCACCCAGGAATGTTATATTTTGAGAGGATACCCAGTTGTGATTTCTTTTCGTTTGTGTACCCTAGGCATGGTAGAAGCCTTTTCACAAACGCCAGGAGTTGTAGAAGAGTGTCCTTGTTCTCTGCTTGAATGAGAGAGTCGTCCAAGTAAGGATATATTTGAATACTTGTCTGCAAAATGCAATTACTGGTGCTAGGCACTTTGTAAAGACCCTGGGCGCAGTAGATAAGCCAAAGGGCAGTGCAGAGAATTGGTAATGCGTTAAGCCAGCCTTGAATCTGAGGTATCGTCTGCACAACTGTCTTACTGGAACTTGCAGGTATGCCTCTTTTAGGTCTAAAGTCACCAGCCAAGCATTCCTGCCCAGCATGGGCAGAAGCTGTTGCAGAGTGAGCATTTTGAATTTTGGAATGTCCAGGTATGTGTTCAAAATCGATAAATCCAGTATTGGCTGCCAGACCTTGTCCTTTCTGGGTACCAAGAACAGTCTTGAGTAAAAACCTTGTCCTTTCTCCTGTTCTGGTACTGTCTGAATGGCCCCAATATCCATGAGGGACGTAACCTGTTTCTGTGCCTCTGTCCATTGTTTTTTTTTGGCAGATCTGGCCAACCATTTGTCATTGGCAGAGTGTGGAAATTGAATCTGTATCCCTGTGATACGATATTTAGTACCCACTTGTCCTGGGTTATTAACTGCCAATTTTGAGCAAAAAGTGCTAATTTTCCCCCTATGGCTGCTGCCACAAGATAAGTGCTTGGTGTAGGCAGAGGGAAGTCATTGGGATTGCTTTCTGTATGTTTACGCTTTATCTCCTCCAGATTTGGAGGTGGATGCGCACCATTGCTTTGACCTGTATGAGTCTTAAACCTGGTACCTGGAACCCTTAGGGCGTCTGGATTTGCCCCTTTGAGCTCTGTCTGATACAGGAAAGGACCAATTTTTAGTAGGCCAGTGTCTACTGAATCTAGGTGGCTGCACTTGTAAGAAATCTAACAGTTTGCATAGACTTTGCTTTGTCTTCCATTTTCTTTAAAACCTCTTCTGCCTTAGTACCAAACAGAGAATCATGCTGTAAAGGTGCATCTAGCAATTTAGCTTTAACATGATCAGGCAAATTTTGTTCATTTAACCAGGCATGCCTCCTAATCACAGATCCAGTAAATGCGGCCCAGCAGGAGGCCTCTAAAGAATCAAAACCATATTGCAAAGTACGTTTTCCAACTTGTTCAGCTGCATGCAATAATTCTTGCAATTCCTTATTTTCTGCACATTCTGAAAGCATCATTTTCTGTTTCAGCAATCTAATAACATGTTGTTGGTACTTAAGCATATGACATTGACAGTTTAAGGCCCTGATTGCCAAGGTTGCAGATGTATAAACCTTTTTTCCCCATCTGTCCAGTGCCCTTGAATCTCTGTCGGAGGGGGTAGGGTTTTTTGCTGTTGAGGCCTTAACTCCCTTTGGACCCTGTGAAATAGTTTCAGGATCAGCAGCAGGGTTTCTAAATAAAAACTTATGTGAGTCGGGGACTCTAATATCTTGTCAGGCGTACTGGGAGCCAGAGGTAAGGAATCAGGGGTCAAGCTTGACTCCAAAAACGCATCATCCACAATGTTTAAAACAGGGGGAATGGCTAAAGGCTTGTGCTGAGGGAGAAGGAGGAAATCCCTGAGCCTCTTTTTAGAGTCTGAGAAGTCTTAACTCTCCCAGTGAAAATGCTCCCTCAAAGTATGCAAGGTTTCTCCAAATGAATAATCCTCAGGAGGAGATGCAAATGGAATAGACTCCTCAGCATCAAAATCCTCATAGGGAGGTATAGAAAATTCCTGATCATAAGAGGAATCAGAAGTAATAGAAAACTGATCTGAAGATTCATAATCAGTGTCTTGCCTAGGCCTCTTATCTGGAGGGAGATGGGTACCCCTGATCAAGGTAATAAGGTCTTCAGCCATTTTGATCATCTGTTTTTTAAGGCATAAAGGCCTGTGCACGTGGCTCATGCATCAGTTTTTTAGGTTTAGAAGTTGCCTTTGTCTTTGGTTTTGCAGCTGTAGTCAGTTTGATGTACAAATGTTGAGGTCCGAATAACACCCCCAGAAGCCAGTGCCTGCTCAGCGGCTCTGGACCCATCCAAGGGAGATACATCCATTGGTCCAATACCTTGAGTATCTTGCGGCATGCCGGACTCCACATGGGTGTCAGTAGAGGCCTGCGACTCGAAGGTAGCGGGTATCAGGGGCTGGGAAAGCGCCTCACTGAGTACCGGCAAACTGGCGACTGGCTTAGTAGAAGCTTCGTCAGTTTTGGATCTCGACTGCCTTTCTCGGTCCTTTTCTTTGCGTTTTTTTATGTACTCAGGTAGTCGGGATTGCTATCCGACATTTCTGGGTAGTTAAATCTGTTTCCAAAATACTTTGATGCAAAAATACACCGACGCTTAATAGTACGTTGGTTAAATCTAGCACAAAACCGACAGCCAGGCACATTGTGATCAGGGCCTAGGCAAGGAATACAGTATAAATGGAAATCCTTATGAGGTATTTGCTTCCTACAAGTAATACAAAAATTAACTTTTTCTGACACCGATAAAAGGCAAGAAAAAAGTTTCCCTAACGGGGTACGTAGCTTTAGTGAAGACTTCGGTTCTGAATCTCAAACTCGAATATTTCAGTAGTCAGCCGACCGGCACTTGCGAAATGGTTCTGCTTCGGGCACCACGTGGCAAGAAAGACTTTTATACCCCTGACGACCTGACGTCATGGGAGAGAAGACAGCAACCGACGCAGGACCCAAGACTTTGTAATTCAGGCCGATTGAGGGCAACCTGCCAGCAGATTGCCCAAATGTAATGACTGCAACAGTGAAACACGAAGAACATCTGGCAGAGCATGTTCTCAGCTTTAAGTTACAACAATCTTATCTTATGGAGTTCTCTAGTGTGTTACCTTTGTAGATTAGAATTTTGAGGGTTACCTGTATACAGATTTGGCCAATTTCTCCGGAGTCATTTCTTTTGGAGAAGGATGCTAATCCTTCCCTGTTTTCCTACTGACCTAGGGTAACTTCAGATGTTTAACTGCTAAATTGCACATAACTGTATAATGCCATAATTTCAGTTAAGAGAATTACTATGCTAAATTACTAATCTATTAATCTTAGAATCTCTAATGGTTACACTTTCAAACTACAGATAATGAAGTGACTCAGGAATATCTGGGACATCTAGCATTTTTAGTTACTGCTGAATGATCTTGCAAGCAACAGCATGGTTGGGTAAAAATTACTGGGCTCAAACGGGTTTTCTGTTACAGTAGATTTTGGATTCAACTGGTGTGTTTTGTAACTAGTTCATGTTTTCTGATGTACAAAGTATTATGGTATACCAACTTTATGAGTGATGTACCAATAAGATTATTTTGGGGATTTCAACTGGAAAATGGTTAATTTCAAAGGGAATTGTTAGTCTGATACATGACTTACTTGATTCAGAAGTGAAGATGTATACAACTACAATTTCAGGTCATACACCTTAAAAATGCAGCCTACGCATCCTTATGCCATCCTGGCTGGGTACACACACATACTGTCCAGTTAGTTATTTAAAACAGAAGTCTTCTGTAGATTGGTGTAAGCAGATGTGGAAAAGTGTTTAGATTGTGGCAAGATAATCAGTACTACTTAGCGGACTCATAGCAAGAACTGAAGGCAGTTAAGAGAAAGGAAGAAAGCACAAGATGACTCAAAAGGGGCAAAACATGAGTTTGAGTTTACAACATGAATTGTTTAATGACTCATTTTTATAACTCTCCCAACTATCAGAAGTCTAGCAGTTAGGTTAAGACAACAGGACTACAGGTTGCTTATGCTGTAGGAATGGACGTTTTCAATAGTCACTGGAAAGATACTTCATGATTGCTAACAAAATCTGCACAAATACTACACCATCTTGGGTGAACACAGTAATGACACTCATCACAATTTATTGGAAGTGGAACAGCCACAAATTACAAAGTACAGACAGTCACATTGAAGAATCTTTAAACACAAGATGAAGCTTCAGAAGTGCTGCAAGGGCAAGCATCTGGTAAAACCCTGGAAAGTGATAGCACAACTACAGAGTTATACAAAAGTAATAAGGAGTCAGCAAGTTAGTATTCAGTAAAATTTAGTCACGAGAAAAAACAAAAGGGATTCCCCTTCTGCAGATGCAGGTGGTATACCTAAATTAGTTTGCCTTCCTCAAACAGGCCCATCTCAGCTCTGAATCACGAGTACATTTAGTCAGGCAAAAATATATACTAAAATTAATAGTGAATGATCAATGTGGAAAGACAGGCAGACATCTGTTAATATTTTAAAAATTAAGAGTACTTACGAGGATGACTTGTAATGAACATGAACTGCTGAACGTGAGATTTGACATGGTGACAGCATTGCATAGGGTATCTGGTACAGAGTCCAATTGGACAGTAAGGAGTTTGTTGATTTAATCAGAGCAATTTATGTATCTTCTAACAAGAACACAAAAATAGGATTGTCATTTTCTGACTATCTCAAGGAACAGATTCATAGGTTCATAGGTTGTTACTAGGCAAGCGGGCCTACAGCCCTTATATACCTAGCCATGTTAATACCAAGTTGCCTCAATTGTATTTGGTAAGATGGTTATAAATGCAGAGTGAGTCTATGATAAACATGGACTACCCCTGTCCATGAGGGAACATGGGTGTCACCCCCCCAAGTGAATTTGCGATTTCCTATCCATTTGTCCTGGTTGCGCTTAAATAGAGTCAGTTAGGAGCTTTGCTTCATGTGAATTAGAGGTTTATTCCAGAGTAGCGACAATCTCTGGGAGATGTGTCCGTCTCTCCAGCATGTTCTGTTAATGCCACAGGCTAGGTTAAGATCCCTAGACCAAGTGACTCGTGTCATTTGGCTTGCGGATACGCAGTATATCCATCAGGGCAGGGTCAGAGAATGCTCTGTAGGCCAGGCACAAGTTGCCTCTCAGCAGCCTATAAGATACAGAGTACAGTGACATGGCTTTCAGTCTATTCACATAAGTCATGGTTTGGAGGCCCTGTATTTTCTTGGTGAGAAACCTATGGGGTCTCTCCAGCTGCTGTAGGTGTCTGGTGAGGTACATGCAGAAGGGAGTGCACTCTAGTAATGGTCTGATGAGGGAAGAGTACAGCGGCGTTATAACATCCTTAAACTTGGATACAATGCCCTTACTTATAAGATGTGCAATGCAGAAGGCCTTCTTACCACCGTGGAAACTTGGTGGTCAAAGTTCAGATTGCCATCTACCTGTGTTCCCAGATCTCACACCACTGGGTTTGAACTTAGGAGGGGGTGCTATCAATAGTGTAATTAGCAGGGAATTCTACATTGCCAAAGGAAATAATAATGTACTTTTTTGGGTTTAGTTTTTAACTGTGGCTTTGGCACCAGTCATTTGTCTATGTTGGCCGCTCCTGTAATATGTCAATATTGGGGGGGACTGTGATTGCACCCAATTTGCAATCAGTGAAGCTGGTAAGTCAAAGGCCATCTACTTTAGCTTGGACTTCTGAGAAACAGATTCCAAACAGTGAAGGGCCCTGCACAGATCCTTGCGGCACTCCACTGGTAACAGATCTACTGGTAGAGGTTGAGTCACCAACACTGACAGTATGTGTTCTGTCGTGGAGTCAACTGGCTACCTATCTAGTGATGAAAGGGTTAATACCCAGCAGGGCGAGTTTCTCAATGACACCTGAGTAGAGGGATTGTATCAAAAGCCTTGGCTAGGTGAAGATGGGCAGTATGCACGGTCTTACCTTCATCCAGTGTGTTGGCAACTTTCCAAAGAAGTCTACTAGGTTTAATAAGGATGATCTACCCTTAAAGAAGCCAAACTGGGTTGGGTCAACAGTTTGAAGGTCGCTTGTGTCCTGGTTGATAAAGTCCACGATGATTCTTTCCATGGCCTTGCAGATGAGGCTAGTTAGATTTATGAGTCTAGAGTTCCCAGGGTCGGTTGATGGCCCCCCCTTTGTGCAATGGGATTACTGCTGCTGTTCTCCATTCTGCTGGAACAAAGCCAGTTTTCAAGCTATGGTTAAAAAGAAAGCCAAGTGGGTCTGCTAGGTTCCGTTTTAGATTGCTTAACTAGCAACCTGGGATGCTATCTGGTCTCATTGAGGCAGTGTTTCTGACCTTGGAGAGCGAGACATGACCTGATCTCTAGAGATCATAGGCAGTGGACTAGTGTCAGGTAAGCTTTGAAATATGGCTGGTAGGGGCAGGGGGGTGAAGTTTGCGCCAAATCTGTCAGCTAGCATGTTGGCAAATTCCACCTGTAAAGTATGAGCGGTACCATCTACTACCAGTTCAGCACACAGCTGGGCATTCCCTTTTAGATTTCAGATGTAGTTAAAGAATGCCTTATGATTATCCTTAGTTAGGTATGCTATTTTACAGTCACAATTAGCTTTAGAGGACTTTACAAAATTTCTGATTTGCTTGTTCAAGCTGTGGAGGGAATTCTTCCTCTGCTGAGTTAGTACCCTCTTGTTCTTGGACATCAGTTTCTTCCTTTTTGTTACATAATCTGTTTACACCTGATGTCCACAAGGATGGCTTGTTTTTCGGGAGGACCTGGCTTTAATCCGGTCAGGCACAGATAAGTCTATACAGTTGCTTAAGTGTTTATACAGAGCATTTGTGTACAACTTTGGCACAGGAGTCACTGTTGCTTGAGATTGCGGGGGTATAAAACTTTTTATACCACCGCTTAGTAGATAGCAGTTTGCTTTGGAAAAGTTTTTACTTTTTTTTTTTTTTTTAAGCTCCTGTAGTGGTGACAGGTTCAATGGTTACTTTGAACTTGACTGACTTATGGTCCGACGTAACCAGGGAGGGCATCACACAGTTGGAGGGAGTGCAGTGACCCCCATGCGGATGAGTACTACGTCTAGGATACTTGAGGCTCTTGTGGGGGTGCAGACTACCTGTTCGAAACCATTAATACTGACAAAGTCCAGAAACCTCTGGAAGAGCATGTTCATGCTCATGTATGTCATGCAGATGATGAAAAGATACTTGAAATCTCCCATGATAAGGTGCTGGGCTGTACGGTTAGTGACTCCAATAAGTCTAGGTAGGCAGTGTGCTTTTCCTGGCTCATGGTGGGTGGCCTATAGCTAGCAATGATGTGGTAGGGCATTTTGTCTGTAGTTCATTGGACACGGAGTAGTTCGACAGAATCATAGTTTTTGACCAGTCTAGACATGTACTTGGCTTTAATGAAGATGGATACACCTTCACCTTTAGTTCTCTCATGCTCATTTTGAGGTTTGAACGTGTGGAAGCTATTGTAGCCTTGCATGGCTGGAGTGTTCTCCACAGCCTTGATGCATATCTCAGTACCTGCACCAACATCAGAATCTTCCAAGACAAGGCGTGCTTCCAGGAGTGCAGTTTCATGTTTAGACTCCTAGCATTAAGAAGCAGAACCTTGAGTGGATTTTGTTACGTTGGAAATGTTGTTTTGACATTGTCTAAAAAAGGCACTATATGGGAGGCAAACAACTTTGGCAGTATTCAAAAGCCTAGAGGAGAGACTGGTGCAGACCATCTTTGGCAAAATAGCATGGTAAGTTGAACTTGTCTTCCCAGGCTGACACAAAGGACTGGCACCACAAGCTAAGCCAGCCCAACTGCTGAAGTCAGTCATTTTTTTGTTCATATTGTGGCATCATCCTGGGTGAAGACAGAATGCTGCTTAGAGCTAGGGTAATACCTGTCAGAGACACACAATCTGAGAGTTCAGTCATGTCTCTCTTCATATAATTCACAGAGGTACATCTCAAGTCAGTCACCCCACCATCATAACACCGGTCGAGTGACCTGAGTGTATGCATGATTTGATGGATCCCGGCACCTGACAGGCAGCTGACCATGACCCTGTCCAGCCTGGTTAGAGGGACATCTGTGATTCTCACTATGGAGTCACCTATGACCAAGACATTAGGTTTTGAGGTGTTTTGCCTTAAGGGCTTATTTGCTGAGAGACTGGTGTATGTGTTATGTGTAGTGGTTTCTATTTGCATAGCAATTGTGTGAAAGTAGTTTGTTTGGGAGGTCTCTGATCTTTTGGTAGACTTCTAGTGAGGACCTCCGTGTATGTGGGTTTATGTATCGTGACCTTATTTTGGGTGAGAGGTGAAGTGTGTGTGTTGACAACCTGTTTGATGTCCGGCTTATGTGAGAGAAGTCATTCCAATTTCAGTGTGTAATTACATGCCTCAAATGGGGTATTTGCTTGTTTTAGGGGTAAGTGGTGGTCAGTATACAGGAGGCAGCTTTTACATTGCTTCAGAATGCCCGTGTCAATCAGGCTGGCAGGTGAAATGATGGGAAACTGCATGTCTGTTATAGCACGTTTTTACTGTATGTACTATTAGGGAAGGGATTGGGCTAGTCTGACTAGTTTTTGTGCTAGCACTAATAAAGTTGCTTGCTCTATTGAAGGCTATAGATAAGTGTGGCAACACTGCTCAGTGTGCCAGTAGTGCAGTAGGGAAGCTTGGGATGGTTGCAGTAGGGAAGCTTGGGATGGTTCCACTGACAGATGTCTAGGGAAAAATTGAGTTTCAAGGTGCGAGTCTATACAGCGCACCCCTAACCCCTGTTGTATGGTGCACTGCACCATGCAAATATGCTTAAATACAGGCAAAATAATAATTTTTTAAGCTAATCCACCAATAGGAAAGCACACAATGAACATTCCTCCAGCAATCCCCAGCTCAGACAAGGCTGGATCCACACTCTTCTGCCACAAGCGTGCAGGGGGCCCTTCTTAGTGTAAGATGGCTGGTTTAGTAAGTATATCAATAACATGCTAAACTCAGCAGGTATGAATTTAGTCTATGCTAAGTATCTGAATAGTACAAATCAAGTGCAGAGAAGTTTATACAAAAAACTTGGTGCCTTTTCAGCGTCTCCCAGCTCAGATAGACCAGGCCAGGTAAACACCTACTGCCACCAGATGAACAATCTCAATCCTCCCAGTGCAAAAGCACAAGTAAAGGAGTGTTCAGAGTGAAACGCTACCACAAACTTAAAGATATAGATACAGCACTGTACAACTTATAAAAGTGTGATTACTAAACACAAGTACTTGCTTTGAATAAATGAGCCAAGAACCACTCAACTGTATAGAATTTATAAAGGCATTAAAAACAAAATAAGCTGATTAATAAGGCCTCCAGCCAATAAAACTACATTAAGAAATGTCAACTGTTTCCCAAACCTCAACAGACAAGGCTACCTCCCAGTGCACTACATGGAAAATCCACTGACCTCTTTTGGTTTTACAGACAGCTAGATAATTAAGTCAGATCAAGCAGAATAGACAATGGGAGGCAAATACACTTTTTCAATACAAGCTCAAGGAAAGGCGAATAAATAATTCAGGATATCAACAGCAGTGTAGAAAGGGAGAAGCTTATTAAGCTCAATTTATAGTACGGGTAGGCAGCTTAAAAGTCACCACGTTTAAAAAGCAAAACAAACAGGAAGATGGGTGGGAAGCACAACGGGGAATCACCAGTGGTTAAGTTTATGCAGGCTTCAAATCTTTTCAGACAAAGACAGAGGCCCAGAATTTCACCAAGTATTTAAGTTATCACTCGAGACAATTTAACCAACAAAGACATGTGAAATGAGCTGCCCAGACTAGATGTGTCCACCTCTCACAACACAGAAAAGTACAGTTGTGTACACTTACCATAACAGTAGATCTTCAAGTGTATTCACTGTTGCAGTCATCACATTTGGGTTATCTGCTTGCAGTAGCCCTCAGTCGGCCTTATTATCAAAGTTTTGGGTCCTGCATCGGTTGTTGTCTCATCTTCCGTGACGTCAGGTTGTCAGGGGAATTAAAGCATGCAGCCGATGCCACTGCATCAGTTTTTCTTCCCCCAGATGTCAGGTGCCCCCCTAATGGGAAGCAATTAAATATATATATATAGACACAAGGTTATACCGCCAACAAAAAAGCAAATACACCAAAAAGAGGTATAGCCAAAAGAAGTCAGGGGGCTGGAGGGAGGGTAACTAGGACTGCAACAGTGAATACACTCTTAACATCTACATTTATGGTAAGTGTACACAACTGTACTATGTTCTTCGTGTTTCACTGTTGCAGTCCTCACACATTTGGGTAGATTCCCAAAGCTAAGGTTGGGAGGAGGAATTTAGACAGCATTTGGGCCAGCTATAAGGCCCTGCAAGACTGCAGTTTCAAAACCAGCTCTGGATTTAGAGAAAATTGGCAAATAGTAATGCTTGGTGAAAGTATGTACAGAACTCCCGGTAGTAGCTTCTAGGAAGTCCCTAGTAGGGACACCTCTGAGTAAGGCTGTAGAGATAGATGCAGCCCTGGTAGAATGTGGTCTTATCCCCTGTGGGATAGGTTTTCCAAAGTGCTTACAGCAGAAATTAATGCAATGGCCTATCCATTTTAAAATGGTTTGCTTTGAAATGGCCTTCCCCTCTGCCTCTGCAGCAAATGCCACCAGCAGCTGTTCAGATTTCATGAGAGGTTTAGTCCTGTCCAAGTAATATACAAGTTGTCTGTGCACATCTAAGGAGTGCAATATATGTTCCGCTTTGTTCTGTGGATTAGAAAAGAAAGTTGCCAAATGAATGGACTGATTAAGAGCCACACTGGATACTACACATTGGGCATGAAGGAGGGATTGGTCCTGAGGGACACCCTGTCTGCATGACAGATGATGAAAAGCTCCACTGCCATAAGGGCCTGTAATTCAGACACCCTTCTTGCTGAAGTGATGGATAAAAGGAAGGCTGATCTCCAAGAAAGGAATTTCAACTTTGCACTTGCAGCTGGCTCAAAGGGAGGCCGAGTGAGTTTTTCCAATACAAAGTTAAGGTCCCAGGCTGGAGTTGGTGCTCTCCTGGGTGGTCTTAAGTTTTTGGCACCTCTGAGGAACTGCTTGAGCAGTGGGTGAGAAAAGAAGGGTGGTTTCTGTGTTGTAATGAGCTGACATGGCTGAGGCATGACTTTTGATGGAGGAAAAGGTAAGGCCCTTGTGAAGCATCTCAGTTAAGTATTGAAGAATCTGAGGTAAATTGGGCGCTGCTGTGCCCATCCCCTGAGCTTGGTTCCAGGAACAGAATCTTTTCCATTTTTCAGTATTAAGATGTTCTAGTACTAAGCCTCCTGGCCTCCAGAATGACATCCAAAACTTGTTTACTGAGGGATGGTAACAGAAAGCTCAGGTAATTAGCCAGGCTGCCAGGTTCTGGGTTTGAAGCGGAGGGTGCAGAATCTGGCCCTCCTGCTGGAACAGCAGGGTAGGGGTCTGGGGCAGGTGCCATGGAGCCAGCAGTGACACTGCACAAGATGGGGTACCAATGCTGGCGTGGCCAGTCTGGTGCAATCAGTATCGTCCTTGGTTTGTCCTGTTTGATCTTTAGTACCTTGTAGAGGAGAGGCAGAGGAGGAAAGGCATAACAGATAGATTTTTCCAGGTGAAGGACAGAGCATCCACTTTCCAAGCTTGTTTGTGGGGAGTCCATGTGCAGAATTTGTCTAACTGGGGGAGGGGGGGGGGAGGCAAACAGGTCTATATCTGGGCTCCCCCATTTGTTTATCAACATGTTGAATGTCTTTGGTTGCAATTTCCACTGGTGTGGGACCATGAGATTTCTGTTTAGTAAGTCTGCCAGCGTATTTAGCTTTCCTGGCAGGAACTTGAGCATGTAGGTGCACTTGGTAGCTCAAGGCTGTGTTCCACAGAGCCCTGGCTAGTCTGCAGTGAGGGTATGAGTGGGTTCCTCCCTGCTTGTTTATGTACCACATAACAGTTGTGTTGTCCGTCTTTACCATTAATTGTCCTGGAAGAATGTGGTCCTTGAAGGTTGCCAGAGCATTCTGTACAGCTAACATTTCTTTTTGATTGATATGCAGGTGCATTTGACTTGGGTTCCATTTGCCCTGAATGCACTTCCCTGCCAAGTGAGCCCCCCACGCATAGTCTGATGCGTCTGTTAGGGTTTGGGTGGCAGGGGGAAGAATGAATGGCAGTCCCTTGTTTTGGTGGCAGGCCTCTGCCCACCAAAAGAACTCTAACTGTAGGCAAGGTATGATAGGAATCATTGCATCTAGATACTGAGAATGTTGACACCACATGCTTTTTAGATATTGTAGTTTCCTCATATGCAGTCTTGCATATGGAATTAGGAGAATGCAGGAAGCCATGAACCTCAAGGTTTGCAGTACTTGTCTTGCAAATAAGCAGGGTCCTTGTGGCCATTAGTTTGAAGTAAGCTGTCAAATGAACTTGTTTCTCTGGCGTGAGGAAAGCCATCTGGGAAGTTGTGTTCAAGCTTGCTCCCAGGAATACAATTTGTTGGCAGGGCACAAGATGTGATTTATTTTCGTTTATGCTGTAGCCCAGAGAAATTAGCACCTTTTGTACAAACGCCAGATGATTCAAAAGTATGTCCTGGCCTTCTGCCCGAATTAGACAATCGTACAGGTAAGGGTATATTTGAATATTTCTTTGCCTGCAAAATGCAATGACTGGAGCTAGGCACGTTGTGAATACCCTAGGCGCAGTAGATACGCCAAAGGGCAGTGCAGAGAACGGATAGTGCATGTAGCCTGCTTTGAAGCGTAGGTATCTTCTGCAAGATTCCCTGATTGGAATGTGCAGGTAGGCTTCCTTTAAATCCAGTGTTGCCAACCAGGCATCCGTACCTAGCATAGGAAGCAACTGGTGAAGAGTTAACATCTTGAATTTTGGGATCACCAAAAAAGTGTTTAGAATAGAGAGATCCAGGATAGGACGTCAGGAGTTGTCTTTTCTGGGCACCAGGAAAAGTCTGGAGTAGAAACCTTGTCCCCTTTCCTCTTCTGGGACAGTTTGAATAACCCTTATACTTAGAGAGAGAACTTGCTTTTGAGCCTCTGCCCACCGATTTGGGGGTAGATCTGGCCAACCGTTTGGGGTTGGTAAAGTGTGGAAGTGGAATCTGTATCCTTGGGAAACTATATTTAATACCCATTTGTCCTGGGTAATGAGTTCCCAGTTTTTTGCCTGCAGAGCAATCTTTCCCCCTAAAGGAGTAGTCAGTTGAGAAGGGCTTGGAAGTTTTAAAATTAAGTCAGTGAGATAGTTTACCACAGGGGGGAGTCTTACTACTCTCTGTTTTCAAAGTGGGAGCCCCCCACTGCTTAGTCCTGTGCGTACCTTGGGACTGAAACCTGGGTGTTCTGCTGGTTCTGGGTTTGGACTGAAGGCCTGGAAGAGGCAGGAAAGGACCAATTCTTAGAGGGCCAATGCCTACTAAATCTTGGAGGCTGTACTTGCAGGAAATCTTTAACAGTTTGCATAGATTTAGCTTTTTCCTCCATCTTTTTGAGTACTACTACTGCTTTCTTGCCAAACAGGCAGTCCTGGTTTAAGGGAGCATCCAGCAATTTAGCTTTAACACGATCTGGCAAATATGACTCCTTAAGCCAAGCATGCCTTCTAAGTACAGACCTAATGACAGAAGCCCTGCAAGATGCCTCTAGTGAATCAAAACCACATTGCAAAGTATGCTTTCTCACTTGTTCAGCAGAATGCATTAAATCCAGTAAGTCCTTATTTTCAGCACAAATCAGGAATCAACATAATTTCCTGTTTAAGCAATCCAATAATATGCTGCTGATACTTTAACATATGAAACTGGCAGTTTAAGGCCCTAATGGCCAAGGTTGCAGAAGTGTACCTTCTTACCCCATCTATCCAGTGCCCTGGAATCTCTATCAGAGAGGATAGGATTTTTGGCAGTAGTAGCCTTAATGCCCTTGGGTCCCTGTGAAATGGTCTCAGGATCCGCAGTAGGATGTTTAAAAAGGAACTTGAGAGGGTCAGGAACCCAGTAATATCTATCTGGTTTTCTGGGAGCAGGAGGTAAGGAGTTTGGGGCCAAGCTAGATTCCGAAAAGGCATCATCAACAATGTCCAGTACAGGGGGGATAGCTAAAGGCCTGTGTTGAGGCAGGAGTAAGAAATCCTTAAGCCTCTTTTTAGAGTAATCCTGGCTTTCCCAGCGAAAATGCTCCCTAAGAGTATGCAAGGTTTCACCAAGAGAGAGATCCTCTGGAGGGGAAGCAGAGGGAAGAGAGTCCTCTGCATCAGAATCCTCATAGGTAGATAAGGGTAAATCCTGGTCATCAGAGGAAACAAATTTCAGAATCCTGATCAGAAGAACCATAAGCAAATTCAGTCCTATGTCTCTTAGAGGGGGAAGGTTGTCTTCCCCTGATTAAAGTAATAAGGTCTTCAGCCATTCTTATTTGTTTTTTAGGCATAGAGGCCTGACCATGCGGTCTGGGTGTTGGTTTTCTAGGCATGGATCGAGTTTTAGGCCACGAAGAAGATGGCATCGGTTTAATATGCAAGTCAGTAGGCCTGAATACACCCTCAGAAGCCGGTGCCTGCACAGGGGCTCCGGACCCATCCAAGGTAGAAACATCCACAGGTTCCACAGTTGATGCATCTCGTGGCATACCAGACTCCAAATGGGTCTCCGTAGAGGCCTGCGAATCTGAAGTAGCAGGTATCAGGTGCTGCAAAAGTGCCTCACTGAGTACCGGTGAACTGGCGACTAGCTTAGGAGAAGCATCGTCAGCAGATTTGGACCTAGGCAGCCTGTCTCTGTCTTTATCTTTGCGTTTTTTCGGAATGTCCATAGGCTTACCAAAGCCATATCTGCGTAATTGAACAGAGTACCAAAATATTTAGAAGCATAAATATACAGACGACGAATAGTTCATTGTTTAAATACGGCAGAAAACTGACAGCGAGGTACGTCGTGGTCAGGGCCGAGGCAAGGAACAGTACGAATGAAAATCTTTATGAGGCATTTGCTTTCCACAAGAAATACAGTTATTGACATCGGTTTAGAGCAAGAAAAAGTTTCCCCAACAAGGTACTTAGCTTTAGTTGAAGACTTCAGTTCTGAAACTGAAACGAAAATTTCAGGAGTCGGCCGACCAGCACTTGCAAACTGCTTCTGCTTTGGGCACTGCACAGCAATAAAGACTGGAGTAATGGTGTCGGCTGTATGCTTTATACCCCGGATGACCTGACGTCATGCAAGATGAGACAGCAAACGACACACGACCCAAGACTTAGATAATCAGGCCGACTGAGGGCTACTACAAGCAGATAACCCAAATGTGATGACTGCATCAAGGAAACACGAAGAACATCAGCAGATCAAGCAGACATCATAAAACAGAAAACAAAATGGAACAAGTGTCAGAAAGCAGCTCTGAAAGGTCACAGACAAAAAAGGTTTTCTAACCCAGCAGGGAATCACCAGCACTGCTTTAGTTTATGCATGTTTCAAATCTTTTCAAAGAAAGACAGAGGCCCAGAAATTCACTTATTCAAGGATTTCTCATTGCTTACACTTTTTCTTGCTTTGCACACCTGGTTGTGGCAGTGTAAAAAAGAAGTTATGTATTCACCACAACGTTCCATGTTTGTTGCCCATCTCGCTGTTCATTCTTACAATGTTGGGTTCGGAGCGGAGCCGAATACTTAGCTGAAAGTCTCAAACCTGGCTCGTGGCAAGAAGGTATCCCGCAATGCAGCGGTGTAATTCCCCAGATCTTGTTTGCTCCTAATACTGAACAATAAGAACACTATATACACACCTATAAACATAAACATATAAACATATCTAAGTCCATACTATATGTACTGGAAGGAGAAACAAGCTGAGACAAAGAACTCCTGAAGGTAGTGGAAATCTACCAGGTCCACAAGGAGCCTTTGGCAGGGGGAAGAAGGAAGAGTTCGTAAGAATGAACGGCGAGATGGACAACAAACATGGAAAGTCATGGTGAGTACATAACTTCTTTATGTTATGTTGTCCTATCTCGCCTTCATTCTTACAATAGTGGGACCGCGTCCCTAGCACCTTTTTCCTGGGTGGCTCACGGGAGTACACCTTTAAGCACCATGGAACTAAAGGATGCCCTGTCCCTGGAGGCCAAATCCACTTTGTAATGAGTGATAAAAGTATGTGGAGTAGACCAAGTAGCTGCTGCACAAATATTACCTATGGGAATTCTGGCTTGATATAGCCATAGCTCTAGTGGAATAAGCCTTCACTTTGAAAGGTAAATCTTTGTGATTTGAGTTATCGATGAATGTAATACAATCTGAAAGCCAATTAGAAAGAGTAGTTTTTGAGACTGTGGATCCTTTTTTTGCATCAGAGAAGGATACAAATAATTGGTCAGATTTTCTGAAGTCTTTGGTTCTATGCAGATAGAATCTGAATTGTCTATGCACGTCCAATTGGATGTAATTTGTACTCTGCCTTGTTGCTATGGTTAGGAAAGAACACTGGAAGTTCTATGGATTGGTTTATGTTGTTTGGAGAAGAGCCTTTAGGTAGAAAGGATGGGTTTGTACGCAAGGATACCTTATCCTTATGAAAATTCAAATATGGTGGTTTAATAGAAAGAGCTTGCAATTCTGACACCCTTCTAGCAGAAGTTATAGCCTCTAGAAACAAGATCTTACAAGAAAGGAACTTGAGGTCTGAAGACGAAGAGGGCTCAAAGGGAGGTAACGTGAGATGAGAGAAAACAAAATTTAGATCCCAAGGAGAAAGGGGTTCCTTAAAGGGAGGTCTTAATAAGGAAGCACCTTCTAAGAAGGCTCTAACACAACCTGTGTGACATTAAGTTGGAAGTAGTATCACCAATATGAAAATTTGAAATTGCAGCAAGTTGAACCTTAATGGTTGCTGCAGCTAAGCCTTATTGAAACAGTTCCGCCAAAAATTCCAAAATAGAATGAATAGGTGCAGAGAAAGGATCGATGTTCTTATCTTGAGCCCAAAGGGAAAACCTCTTCCATTTACTAGAATACAGCTTTCTAGTGGAAGCTTTATGGGAGGACATTAAGATATGTAAAACCATAGGAGTGAAAATGTGAAGCCTGACTAAATTGGGAAGTGGAGCAGCCAAGCTGTTAGTTGTAGGATGTGGAGAGAGAGATGAAGCTCCCCTGACATATGAGTCAGCAGATCTGGCACTGGGTCCAGAATCCAATGCTTCGCCTGAAGGTGAGGCCAAAGGAAGGGGAACCAAACTTGGAGAGGCCAGTGAGGGGGCAATGAGAATTATCCTGCTTCCCGAACTTTGTGCTTTCTGAATTACTCTGGGTATGAGAGGAAAAGTACAGTTTTGTACCTACCATAAATGTAGATATTCGAGTGCATACCCTGCAGCAGTCATCACACTTGGGTTATCCTGCTGTCAGGCAGTCCCACAGTCGGCCCAAATTCCAAAGTCTTGGTCCGGCGTCGGTTGCTGTCACTTCTTCCCCGACGTCAGTGCGCCAGGAGTATACAAGAGGCATCCAACGCCATTTTCTTCAGTTTTTCTTGCCCCAGATGTCACGTGCCCCCAAATGGTAGGCAAATATATATATATATATATATATATATATATATATATATATATATATATATATATATATATATATATATATATATATATATATATATACACATATGGCTATAAAAAAAAATAAATAAAACAAAACCCTTAGGTACAAGCAAATACACCACAGAGGTAGTATAGGATAAAATGGTAGACAAGTTCAGCTAGTTCAGAGGGGACGGAGGGAGGGTAACCTGGACTGCAGCAGGGTATACACTCGAACATCTACATTTATGGTAGGTACAAAACTGTACTATGTTCATCGTGTTACCCTGCTGCAGTCAGTCATCACACTTGGGTAGAATCCCAAAGCTAAGGATGGGAGGTGGAGTCAAACAGGGTTAGAGGAGGCTAGAAGGCCCTGCAAAACTGCAGTGGCGAAGCCAGCTCTGGTCTTAGAGTAAAGTGGTAAGTGATAGTGCTTGGTGAAGGTGTGTACTGAACTCCAAGTTGCAGCTTCCAGAATATCCTTGGTTGGCACCCCCCGGAGGAAGGCTGTAGATGTAGCTGCTGCCCTGGTGGAATGGGGCCTTATGCTAGCAGGAACTGGTTTTCCATGATGGGTGAAGCAAAAACGTATGCAATGTCCTATCCATTTTGAAATGGTCTGTTTTGAGATGGGCTTTCCTTGTGATGCTGTAGCATAGGATACAAAAAGTTGGTCAGATTTTCTGAAAACCTTAGTTTTATCCAAGTAGTAACGTAGTTGCTTGTGAATGTCCAAGGAATGCAGAAGTCTTTCTCCTTTGTTCTGTGGATTTGGAAAGAAGGTGGGTAAATGGATGGTTTGATTTAGAGCCACACTGGATACCACCTTTGGCATAAAGGAGGGGTTAGTTCGTAGAGAAACTCTGTCTTGATGAAAAATGAGGAAAGGCTCTACTGCCATTAGTGCCTGTAGCTCTGAGACTCTTCTGGCTGAAGTAATTGCTAGCAGCAGGGCAGTCTTCCATGATATAAACTTTAAGTCAGCTGAGAAAGTTGGCTCAAAAGGTGGCAGCGTAAGTTTTTCCAGAACAAAGTTGAGGTCCCAAGTTTGTGTTGGCGCTCTCCTGGGAGGCCTAATGTTTTTTGCCCCTCTGAGATATTGCCTTAGAAGTGGATGTGAAAATAAGGGAGGATCCATGATGTTGTGAGCTGAAATAGCTGAGGCGTGGATTTTAATAGATGAAAAAGAAAGTCCTTTGTGTAACATCTCAGTTAAATATTGCAGAATCTGAGGTATGTCCGGCTGAAGGGTATTTTGGCCTTTAGCTTGGTTCCAAGCGCAAAATCTTTTCCATTTGTCTGAATAGGCTTTCCTGGTGCTGAGCCTCCTGGCCTCCAGAATGACATCCATAACAGCTTGTGAAAAAGGAGCTGGCTGGTTGCTTAGGTGATTTGCCATGCAGCCAAATTTAAGGTTTTGAGCTGGCTGTGCAGAATCTGACTGCCTTGCTGTGTGAGCAGATGAGGAATTTGTGGTAGAATCCATGGTGGGCCCTGGGCCATGTTCCTAAGTAGTGGGTACCAGTGCTGGTGTGGCCAGTCTGGGGCAATGAGTATCATTTGGGGTCTCTCCATCCTGACTTTCAGCAGCACCTTTGTGAGAAGGGGCAATGGAGGAAAGGCATATACTGTCAGCATTTTCCAACTGAAGGAGAGTGCTTCCACTTTCCAAGCTTGATGGTGAAATGTCCTTGTGCAAAATTTTGATAGCTGATAGTTTTGGGGTATGGCAAACAGGTCTATGTCTGGGCAGCCCCATTTTTGAGTTATCATTGCAAATACTTGTGGATCCAGTTTCCACTCGTGGGGATCCATGACGTTTCTGCTTAGGTCGTCTGCCAATGTGTTCTTTTTTCCTGGCAGGAATTGAGCTTAATTGAACTTGGTAGTTCAGTGGTGTGTTCCACAAGGTCCCTGCTTGCCTGCATAGAGGATAGGAGTGTGTACCCCCTTGTTTGTTTATGTACCACATTACTGTGGTGTTGTCTGTCCTTATTATAAGCTGTCCTGGATGTAAGAGGTCCTGGATGTAAGAGGTCCTTGAAGGCTGGCAGAGCACTCTGTACAGCTAGCATTTCTTTTTGATGTGCAGATTCCTTTGTTCTGCAGTCCATATGCCTTGAACGCACCGTCCTGCCATGTGTACCCCCCCAAGCATAGTCTGATGCATCTGCTGTCATAGTTTGCCTGGCTGGGGGTAAGGTTAAAGGCTGACCCTTGTTGAGGTGACATGCCTGTGACCACCATAGAACCTCCTGTTGAAGGCAGGGAATGAGAGGTATCATTGTTTCCAAGCTGTGGCTGTGTTGAGTCCATACGCTTTTCAGGTACCACTGTAATTTCCTCGTATGCAGTTTTGCAAATGGTATTAGTAGTATGCAAGATGCTATGAAGCCCAAGGCCTGCAGAATTTTTCTTGCAGGGAGTTGGGTCTTTGTTGCCATTATTTTGAAGTATTGAGTTAGTTGTAGTTGTTTGTCTGGCGTCAGATAAGCCATCTGGGCCATTGTATTCAAACTGGCACCCAGGAATGTCATTTTGTGAGGGCACTAGTTTTGATTTCTTTTCGTTTACTGTGTACCCTAGGCAACTTAGAAGGTGTTTTACAAAAGTCAGGTGTTGTAAGAGAATGTCCTTGCTTTCTGCTTGGATGAGGCAGTCGTCCAGGTATGGGTATATTTGAATTCCTCTCTGTCTGCAGTATGCAATTACTGGTGCCAGGCATTTTGTGAAGACCCTGGGTGCAGTAGATAAGCCAAAGGGCAGTGCAGAGAATTGGTAATGGGTTGAACCTGCAATGAAACGGAGGTATCTTCTGCAATTTTGTCTGATAGGGACATGCAGGTATGCCTCCTTGAGGTCCAATGTTACTAGCCAAGCTTTCTTGCCCAGCATGGGAAGAAGCTGCTGTAGTGTTAGCATCTTGAATTTGGGTACTTGCAAGAAGGAGTTTAGGATTGAAAGGTCCAGAATGGGTCTCCAAGCACTGTCCTTTCTGGGGACTAGAAAGAGCCTTGAGTAAAATCCTTGGCCTTGCTCCTGTGTAGGTACCAGCTGAATGGCTCTCATGTCCATGAGAGCTGTAATTTGTTTTTGAGCCTCTGCCCATTGATTTTGTGGCAGGTTTGGCATTCCTGTTATCCTTGGCAAGGTGTGGAAATGGAATATGTATCCTTGTGAGATGTCTAGGACCCATTTGTCCTTTGTGTCAATGCGCCAGTTGTCTGAAAAAGAGTGCTAATTTTCCTCCCAAGGGAGCTGCCAAGAGAGTTTTGCTTGGCAGTTTGAGGTGCAAGTCATTGTGTTTGTCTTCTAGTAATTTGGGACCTGTCTTCTCCTCCCTTTTGTGTTGCAGTGCCCCACTGGCGAGGTTTGTAAGGGATTTGCGCTTGTCCTCTGCCCCTTGGGCATCTGTATTTACCCCTCTGTGGTCTGTCAGAAGCTGGAAAGGACCAATTTTTTGTTGGCCAATTTCTACTGAAGCGTGGGGGTTGTACCTGTAAGAAATCTTTGACCGTCTGCATAGATTTTGCCTTATCCTCCATTTTCTTTAAAACCTCTTCTGCTTTAACCCCAAATAAGACATCCTGCTGTAAGGGTGCATCTAGTAACTTTGCTTTGACATGATCAGGCAGAGTTTGTTCCTTTAACCAAGCATGCCTACGTATAACAGACCCAGTAACAGCTGCTCTACAAGAAGCTTCCAAGGAATCAAAACCACATTGTAAAGTATGTTTGCCCACCTGTTCAGCTGCATGCAACAGATCCTGCATTTCCTTGAATTCAGACTGCTGAGGATGCGTGCTCATCTTTTGTTTTATTTGAGACATTTGGAATTGCTGGTATTTCAGCATGTGAAATTGACAATTTAGTGCTCTCATAGCTAGAGTAGCTGAGGTGTAAACCTTCTTCCCCCACCTATCTAGTGCCCTGGAGTCCCTTTCAGAGGGTACAGGATTTTTAGCCATAGAAGCCTTAGCCCCTTTGGGACCCTGGGAGATTGTCTCTGGGTCAACAACAGGACTTTTGTAAAGGAATTTGTGTGAGTCAGGCACTCTACAATATCTGTCTGGTTTGGCTGGAGCAGGAGGCAGAGAATCTGGATTTACACTAGATTCTAAGTAAACGTCATCCACAATGTCTAAAACTGGAGGGATAGCAAGTGGTCTGTGCTGGGGGAGTAAAAGAAACTCTCAGAGCCTTTTATTTTAGTCACAGTAATCCTGACCTTCCCAGTGGAAATGTTCCCTCATGGTATGTAAGGTTTCCCCAAAGGAATAGTCTTCAGGGGGAGAAGCTGAGGGAATGAAATCTTCAGCATCAGAATCTTCATAAGGGGGAAAGGAGTAATCCTGTTCCTCAGAGGAGCCTGAGGAAATAGACACTTGATCAGAGGAGGCATAATCCTCCTCCTGTCTAGGCCTTTTGTCTGGGGGGGGGTTGGGAACCCCTGATTAAAGAAATCAAATCTTCAGCCATTTTAAGCATCTGTTTCTTAGGCATGGGGCCTTGAACTGGAGACTGAAGTGTAGTCTTTTTTGGTTTGAGAGGAGTCTTAAGCTTAGCATAAGATTTTATGGTGAGAGTAGTCTGTCTGAAGACACATTCTGAAACCGAAGGTGTTTCCACAGCACCGGCTTCTCCTTCTGCAATTTTGTCGGTAGGGCCTAAAAAAAATGGCTGCGTCAGCCTAGAACTCTCTGCTTGAGAATCCCAAAGCGGTCTGGGGTTCCAATTCTGCGGTCGCCAAGGGCTGTGTAGGCGCTTCACTGAAAACCGGAGAACCGGCGACCAGCCCAGCCGAGGCCTCGGAATCTGGCTTGGATCTAGGCTGCCTGTCTTTATCTTTGCATTTTTTATGCACGCCGGTAGACGGTTGCTCCGACGGCATAGTGTAATTAAATTTTCTACCAAAGTAGTGTTGTGCGAAATCAAAGCGTCGCTTTATAGTTCGCTTATTGAACCTAGCACAAAACCGACAACCAGTGATGTCGTGGTCTGGGCCTAGACAAGGTATACAATAAGAATGAAAGTCCTTATGAGGTATTTGCTTCCCACAAGAAATACAATTGTTAACTTCTTCTGACATCGGACTGAGGCAAAAAAAGGTTCCCCAACGGGGTACTTAGCTTTTAAGACTTCGGACTGAAAATCGATTCGAAAATCTCAGGTGTCGGCCAAACGGCACTTGCGAACTGCTTCGGGCACCACGCAGCAAGAAAGACTTAAGAAAATGGCATCAGATGCCTCTTGTATACCCCTGGCACACTGACGTCACGGAAGAAGCGACAGCAACCGATGCCGGACCAAGACTTTGGAATTTGGGCTGACTGCGGGACCGCCTGCCGGCAGGATAACCCAAGTGTGAGGACTGCAGCAGGGTAACACGATGAACATCAGTGGAAAGGCATACAGAAGTCCCGAGGGCCAATCGTGAGCAAGAGCATCTCTCAGTGTCTCCCCCGGAGGGGGAATTAGGGTAAAGTAGTTGCTGCACTTGGCATTCATGGGAGTGGCAAAGACAAAGCAGCAAGGCTGTCCCCATGTTTGGAAAATCATTTCCAAATCCACTACATTTTGATTGAGAGACCACTCGTAAGGCATTAGGATTGCCCCGCTCAGGTTGTTCGCTATCACGTCGGACTTCCCCGGAATGTGCGCTGTGATTAGAAAGCACTGGGAAGAAAAGTACAGTTTTGTACCTACCATAAATGTAGATGTTTGAGTGTTCACACTGCTGCAGTCATTACACTTGGGTTATCCTGCCGTCAGGCGGTCCTCCAGTCGGCCAGAGTTCTAAAGTCTTGGTCCGGTGTCAGTTGCTGTCGCCTCTTCCCTGACGTCAGTGCGCCAGGGGTATACAAGATGCATCCAACGCCATTTTCTTCAGTTTTTCTTGCCCCAGATGTCAGGTGCCCCAGTGTAGGTAGGCAATACATATTGCTAATAAAACATATATAAAAAAATAAAAACAATACCTTCAGTTACAAGCAAATACACCACAAAGGTTGTATAGGATAGAAAGGTATAGTTAAGTCCAGCTAGGACAGAGGGGATGGAGGGAGGGTAACCTGGACTGCAGCAGTGTGGACACTAACATCTACATTTATGGTAGGTACAAAACTGTACTATGTTCATCGTGTTACACTGCTGCAGTCATTACACTTGGGTAGAATCTCAAAGCTAAGGTTGGGTGGCTGGTTTATAAATAGTTAGGATTGGCTATGAGGCCCTGCAGAACTACAGTGGCAAATCCTGCTCTGGATTTAGAGTAAAGAGGCAAATGGTAATGCTTGGTAAAGGTGTGCACTGAACTCCAAGTTACAGCCTCCAAAATTTCCTTGGTTGGTACTCCTCTGAGAAAGGCTGTTGAAGTGGCTGTTGCTCTGGTAGAATGTGGCCTAATATTAGGGACTGATTTTCCATGCTGTGTGTAGCAGTAACGAATACAGTGTCCTATCCATTTGGAAATAATTGCCCTGTGATCCTGCAGCATATGCTACAAACAGTTGCTCAGTTTTCCTGAAAGCTTTTGTTTTTTCTAAGTAGAAGCGTAGCTGCCTATGTCCAAAGAGTGCAGAAGTTTCTCCCCTTTATTCTGGGGGTTTGGATAAAAAGTTGGCAAATGCATGGCTTGGTTAAGAGCCACACTAGATACCACCTTTGGCATAAAGGTAGGGTTTTGTCCTTAACGAAACGCTGTCCTGATGAAAAATTATAAAAGGTTCCACTGCCATTAATGCCTGTAGCTCAGACTCTTCGTGCTGAAGTTACTGCCAGGAGCAGAGCTGTTTTCCATAAGAATAATTTTAGATCGGCTGTATTGGCTGGCTCAAAAGGTGGCAAGGTCAGTTTTTCCAAAACAAAATTGAGGTCCCAAGTTGGTGTTGGTGCTCTCCGAGGCGGTCTTATGTTTTTAGCCCCTCTGAGGTACTGCTTTAACAAGGGATGAGAGAATAAAGGAGGATCCGTGTTGTAATGTGCTGAAACGGCAGAGGCGTGGATCTTAATTGATGAGAAGGATAGGACTTTGTCCAGCATCTCAGTTAAGTATTGTAAAATCTGAGGAATGTTTGGGACAAGAGGGTCAAGGCTTTGAGCCTGGTTCCAGGCACAGAATCTCTTCCATTTTTCTGAGTAAGATTTCCTGGTGCTAGGCCTCCTGGCCTCCAAAATGACATCCATAACAGCTTTAGAGAGAGGTGTTGCCTGTTTGACTAATGAATCTGCCATGCAGCCATATTTAGGGTTTTGAGCTGACCGTGCAGGATCTGATTGTTTTGTAGAGTCAGAAGGTGTGAAATTTGAGGCAAAATCCATGGTGGGCCTTGAGCCAAGTGATTTAAGATTGGGTACCAGTGCTGGCGTGGCCAGTCTGGAGCAATCATGATCATCTGTGGTTTTTCTTGTCTGGCTTTTAGGAGTACCTTTGAAAGGAGAGGCAGTGGTGGGAAGGCATAAACATTTAGGCTTTTCCCAGCTGAACGAAAGAGCATCCACTTTCCATGCTTGTGTGTGGTAAGTCCTTGTGCAGAATTTTTGAAGTTGGCAATTCAGTGGGGAGGCAAAAAGATCTATGTCTGGGCATCCCCATTTTTGTGTTACCATGCTGAAGATTTGCAGATTCAATTTCCATTAGTGAGGGTCCATGATATTTCTGCTTAGATCGTCTGCCAGAGTATTTTTCTTTCCTGGCAGGAATTGTGCTTGCAGATTAACTTGAAAAGTCAGAGCTGTGTTCCACAAGGTCACGGCTTGCCTGCATAGGTGATAAGAATGAGTGCCCCCTTGCTTATGTACCACATTACTGTGGTGTTGTCTGTCTTTAATAATAATTGTCCTGGATGCAGAAGGTCCTTGAAAGCTGTTAGGGCATTTTGAACAGCCAACATTTCTTTTTGATTGATGTGAAGATGCATTTGGTCTGTGGTCCACTTGCCCAGAATATATTTTCCTGCCATGTGTGCTCCCCAGGCATAATCCGAAGCATCTGTTGTTAGAGTCTGCCTGGCTGTGGGTGGAGTGAAAGGCTGACCCTTGTTGAGGTGACATGCCTGTGCCCACCATCGAAACTCCTGTTGTAGGCAGGGAATTATTGGTATTACTGCTTCTAAACTGAGAGAGTGTTGAGTCCAAACACTTTTTAGGTACCATTGTAATTTCCTCATATGCAGTCTGTCATATGGAATTAGTAGTATGCAGGATGCCTTGAATCACAGGGCCTGCAGAATTTTTCTTGCAGGGAGATGGGACTTTTTTGCCAGTAATTGAAAATGTTGAGTCAGTTGTCCTTGTTTGTCTGGCGTGAGATAAGCCATCTGGGCCGTTGTATTTAAGCTGGCACCCCACCCAGGAATATTATCTGTTGTTAGGGCACTAGTTTTGACTTCTTTTTGTTTACTGTGTACCCTAGAGAAATTAGCAACCTTTTTACAAACGCCAGATGCTTTAGAAGAATGTCCTTTCTCTCTGCTTGAATGAGGGAGCCGTCCAGGTATGGATATATTTGAATTCCTTTTTGTCTGCAAAATGCAATTACTGGTGCCAGGCACTTTGCAAAGACCCTGGGTGCAGCAGATAAGCCAAAGGGCAGTGCAGAGAACTGGTAGTGCATTGTACCAGCTTTGAATCTGAGGTATCTTCTGCAATCTTGTTTGATAGGGACATGCAGGTATGCCTCTGAGGTCCAAAGTAACAAGCCAAGCCTTCTTGTCCAGCATGGGAAGAAGCTGCTGTAGTGTCAACATCTTGAATTTCGGAACATCCAGGTAAGTATTTAGAGTTGAAAGGTCTAGTATGGGTCTCAAGGCTTTGTCCTTTCTGGGGACCAGGAAGAGTCTTGAGTAAAATCCTTGTCCTTGTTCCTGCGGTGGTACTTTTTGAACAGCTATCATGTCCATGAGGGCTGAAATTTGTTTTTGAGCCTCTGCCCATTGATTTTGTGGCAGGTTTGGCATTCCTTTTAGCCTTGGTAAAGTACAGTTTTGTACCTACCATAAATGTAGATGTTTGAGTGCTAATACAGCTGCAGTAATCACAGATGGGTTTTCTGCCGTCAGGCGGGTCCTCGGGCGGCCGAATTCCAAAGTCTAGGGCCGGCGTCGGTTGTTGTCACTTTCTTTCCTGACGTCAGTGAGGCAGGGGTATATAAGACACAGCCGACGCCATTTTCTTCAGTCTTTCTTGCCCCAGATGTCAGGTGCCCCCAGAAGGAAGGCAATACATAAATTATATTTATATATATGCAATGCAATATAATCAAAAATCAGTAGTTGCAAGCAAATATACCATAGAAGGATAACCCAATCAGGTTGTATGAAGAGGGGTTAGGCCCTAGGCCTTTACCAAGAGGGGAAGGAGGGAGGGTAACCTGTACTGCAGCTGTATTAGCACTCGAACATCTACATTTATGGTAGGTACAAAACTGTACTATGTTCATCGTGCATACAGCTGCAGTAATCAAAGATGGGTGGAATCCCAAAGCTACGCACAGGGTGGTAGGCACTAGGTGGAACTGGGATGAGCCAGAATGCCCTGCAACACAGCAGTGGCAAAGCCTGCTCTAGTTTTCGAATATAAAGGCAGGTGGTAGTGTTTTGTGAAGGTATGCACAGAACTCCAAGTGGCTGCCTCCAAAATATCTTTGGTAGGAACTCCTCTGAGGAAGGCTGTAGAGGTAGCTGTGGCCCTGGTGGAGTGGGATCTGATGCCTGTAGGGACAGATTTTCCATGATAGGAGTAACAAAACCATATGCAGTGGCCTATCCATTTTGAAATTGTCTGTTTAGTAACTGGCTTCCCTTGAGCTCCTACAGCATAGGACACAAGAGTTGTTCTGATTTCCTGAAAGGCTTTGTTCTGTCCAAATAATAACATAGCTGTCTATGGATGTCTAAGGAGTGTAGCAGCCTTTCCCCTTTGTTTTGAGGATTGGGGTAAAAGGTAGGTAAGTGTATGGCTTGATTTAAAGCTACCCTGGATACCACTTTAGGCATAAATGACGGGTTGGTTCAAGGAAACCCTGTCCTGATGGAAGATGAGAAAGGGCTGCACAGCCATGAGGGCTTGTAGTTCCGAAACCCTACGAGCTGAGGTAATGGCCAGAAGGAAAGCTGTTTTCCAGGACAAATATTGCAAATCTGTTGAGGCAGCTGGTTCAAAGGGAGGCAATGTTAATTTTTCTAGAATGTAATTAAGATTCCAGGCTGGCATTGGTTGTTTCCTTGGTGGTCTTATATTCTTAGCCCCTCTGAGGAACTGTCTTAAGAGTGGGTGAGAGAATAAGGGTGGATCAGTGTTGAATTCTGCAGAAATGGCTGAGGCATGGATTTTTATGGAGGAAAATGAAAGTCCACTGTTCAGCAGCTCAGCTAGATACTGTAATACCTGAGGCAAATTCAGTTTTCTAGGATCCTGGGCTTTTTTCTCATTCCAAGAGCAAAACCGTTTCCATTTTGCGGAGTAAGCTTTTCTAGTAGATGGCCTTCTGGCCTCCAAAATGACATCCTGCACCTCTTTGGGGAGTAGGGTCTGTTGTGTTGTTAAGGAATTTTCCATGCAGCGAGATTGAGTGTTTTCAACTGACTGTGAAGAGTTTTGTAGCTGTGCTGAGTCAGTAGAAGAGGCATTAGAGGTAGGGGTCAGGGAGAAGCATGTGTTAGGCTCCTCAGGAGTGGGTACCAGTGTTGTCTTGGCCAGTCTGGAGCAATCAGTATCATCTTCGGTCTGTCTGCTCTTGCTTTCAAGAGCACCTTGGGCAGAAGAGGCAGAGGTGGGAAAGCGTAAACTGTCCATGCTGCCCAACTGAATGAAAGGGCGTCCACTCTCCAAGCCTTTGGATGAAAGGTCCTTGAACAGAACTTTTCCAATTGATGATTCCTGTGGGAGGCGAAGAGATCTATGTCTGGCCTTCCCCATGCTTGGATTATCTTTGTAAACACTTGAGGATGCAACTTCCATTCGTGTGGATCTGTCATATTTCTGCTTAGATGGTCTGCCAGCGTGTTTTCCAAACCTGGCAAGTACTGTGCTTGAAGTTCGATTTGCCATTCCAGAGTCAAGTTCCAAAGTGTCATGGCTAGTCTGCACAGGGGGTATGAATGTGTTCCTCCTTGTTTGTTTATGTACCACATCACTGTGGTGTTGTCTGTTCTTATCAATAATTGTCCTGGATGCAGGAGGTCCTTGAAAGCTGTAATTGCATTTATCACTGCTACCATTTCTTTTTGATTGATGTGAAGGTGCTTTTCCTTTTGGGACCATTTGCCCTGAATGCACCTGTCTGTCGTGTGCGCCCCCCCAGGCGTAATCTGAGGCGTCTGTTGTGATGACTTGATTTGCTTGAGGCTTGCAGAATGGGAAACCTGTGTTTGTTTGACATGCTTGGGCCCACCATAGAAATTCCTTTTGCAAACATGGAATTATTGGTATTATTGTTTCCAAACTGTGGCTGTGTTGAGACCATAGGTTTTTTAGGTACCATTGAAGTTTCCCCATATGCAACTTTGCACATGGGATTAAAAGAATGCAAGATGCCATGAAGCCCAGAGCCTGCAGGATTTTCCTTGCAGTAAGCCTGGTACAATTTGCTAGTATTTTGAAGTACTGAGTTAGTTTTCTGGCGTAAGATAGGCCCATCTGGGTGTTTGTGTCCAAGTTGGCACCCAGGAAAGTTATTTTCTGAGATGGTGTTAGCCTGGATTTCTCTTTGTTGACTGTGTATCCCAGAGAATTCAGTAACCGTGTTACATAAGCCAGATGTTCCAGAAGTATGTGCTTGCTGTCCGCTTGGGCAGTCGTCCAAATAAGGGTAAATTTGTATCCCTTGAAGTCTGCAGTAGGCAATTACTGATGCCAGGCATTTCGTGAATACTCTGGGCGCAGTAGATAAGCCAAAGGGCAATGCAAAGAATTGATAGTGGATTGAACCTGCAAGAAATCTGAGGTATCTTCTGCAGCTTTGTCTGATTGGGACATGCAGGTATGCCTCCTTGAGGTCCAATGTTACCAGCCAAAACTCCTTGCCCAGCATGGGAAGAAGCTGCTGTAATGTGAGCATCTTGAATTTTGGTACGAGTAAGAATGTGTTTAGGATGGATAAGTCCAAAATGGGTCTCCAGTCGGTTCCTTTCCTTGGTACCAGAAATAGCCTGGAATAAAAACCTTGACCTTGTTCGTGAGTAGGTACCTCTTGAATAGCTTTTATGTCTATGAGCTTTGAAATTTGTAGTTGTGCCTCTGCCTTTTGATTGTGTGGCAGGTTTGGCATGCCCCTCATTTTTGGAAGAGTGTGAAAATGAAATCTGTAGCCTCTGTTTATAACGTCCAGGATCCATTTGTCTGTTGTGACAATATGCCATTTTCTTGTAAATAATGCCAGCTTTCCTCCCACGGGTGCTGCCAGCTGAGACTTGCTTGGCATGGAAAGGAGGAAGTCATTGGGTTTGTTTCCTGTATTGTTGTGCACTGTCTTCGCCACCTCTTGGTGCTGGAGTTTGCCATTGCCTGCCTCTATATGATCCTTGTGATTGTCCTCTGCCCCTTGTGCGCCTGTATCTATCTCTTTGGGGCTTGTCCATGGCTGGAAAGGACCAGTTTTTAGAAGGCCAATTTCTGTTAAAACGTGGTGGTTGAACCTGTAGAAAAGCTTTGACAGTTTGCATAGATTTGGCTTTTTCTTCCATTTTCCGTAGTATCTCCTCAGCATTAGTACCAAATAGCACATCCTTTTGTAAAGGAGCATCTAGTAGTTTAGCTTTCACATGATCAGGCAAGATTTGTTCCCTAAGCCAGGCATGTCTACGAATGACTGATCCTGTAACAGCAGCTCTACTTGAGGCCTCTAGGGCATCATAGCCACATTGTAAGGTGTGTTTACCCACTTGTTCTGCACTATGCATCATATCCTGCAACTCCTTCAAATATGGTTGTTCAGGTTGAGACATTTTATTTCTTAATTGCGATAACAGAAACTGCTGATATTTAAGCATATGGAACTGACAATTTAAGGCCCTCATGGCTAGGGTGGCGAGGTATATACCTTTTTCTCCACCTTTCTAAGGATCTTGACTCTCTTTGAAGGTAGTGGATTCTTAGCAGTAGAGGCCTTCATTCCCTTGGGGCCTTGAGAAATGGTTTCAGGGTCAGCATTATGGCTTTTGTAAAGAAATTGGTGAGAGTTAGGAACTCTGTAGTACCTATCAGGCTTGACTGGGGCAGGAGGCAGGGAATCCGGATTAAGGCAAGCCTCCGAATAAACATCATCAAGTATGTCCAAGACAGGAGGTATCGCCAGAGGTCTGTGTTGAGGTAACAAAAGAAATTCTCTAAGTCTTTTCTTGGAATCAGAAAAGTCTTGGCCTTCCCAATGGAAGTGTTCCCTCAAGGTGTGCAAAGTTTCCCCAAAGGAAAAATCCTCTGGAGGAGATACAGAAGGAATGGACTGCTCTGCATCAGAATCTTCAAAAGGGGAGTAAGAGTGCTCCTCTACATCAGAATGCTCTGAAAAAATGGAGCCCTGATCAGAAGAGGGAGAATCTTCCTCCACTCTGGGTCTCTTGGTCTGGAGGGGGTTGGGAACCCCTGATAAGAGTAATTAAATCCTCAGCCATTTTTAGCATCTGCTTTTTAGGCATGGGGCCTGGAGATGGGCCCTGTGCAACAGGCCTCTTGGGATGCCTGGCTGATTTGGACTTAGTAAAGGCCTTAATGGAAAAGGAAGATGAGGGTCTTAAGACACCATGGGTGGAAGTGGACCTGTCCACATTAGGAGGCTCAACGCTCACAGTGGCTTCGGTGGTTGTAGTCTGGGTATGGGCCGAGGTACCTGCAGTCTCTGTTACAGAAGACACCGCCAAAGAAGTGTCGTTGGTAGTCAGGGACTGCATAGGCGTCTCGCTGAGAACCGGACCACGTGTAGCCGGTTTTGGCGTGGTGTCGGAGACCGCGGACCTCGCATGTCGGTCCTTGTCCTTGCGTTTTTTGGACAAAACGGTAGTCGGAGTCTCCGACGACATTTTATAATCAAAGGCTTTACCAAAAAAGTGTTGGGCGAACTCTGCCCGACGCTTAATAGTGCGTTTATTGAAAGTAGTGCAAAAGCGACAGCCTGAGACGTTGTGGTCTGGGCCTAAACAAGGTATGCAGAGGGAATGGAAATCCTTACGCGGTATTTGCTTCCCACAAGAAATGCAATTGTTAACTTTTTCTGACATCGGTCTGAGGCAAGAAAAGTTTCCCCAACGGGGTACTTAGCTTTAAAGAAGACTTCGGTTTCCAATTTTCGAATTCAGGAGCTGGCCAACCGGCACTTGCGAACTGCTTCTGCTTCGGGCACCGCGCGGCAAAAAAGACTGAAGAAAATGGCGTCGGCTGTGTCTTATATACCCCTGCCTCACTGACGTCAGGAAAGAAAGCGACAACAACCGACACCGGACCTAGACTTTGGAATACGGCCGACCGAGGACCCGCCTGACGGCAGAAAACCCATCTGTGATTACTGCAGCTGTATGCACGATGAACATCGTGTGAAAGTGGAACCTGTAACCTTGAGACACAATATTCAGAACCCATTTGTCTTGGGTGATAGTTTGCCAGTTTTGAGAAAAAAGTGTTAGTTTTCCCCCTAAGAGGGCTGCCAAAAGGGAAGTGCTTAGCATACGAAGGAGGAAGTCATTGGGACTCTTTTCTGTAAGGTTGAGACTTGTCCTCACCTCCTTTTGGGGTTGCGGTACCCCACTGTAGTTGTCTGTTAGACCCTTGGGGTTGAGATCTGCCTCTTGGGCATCTGTATCTGCCTCTCTGTGGCCTGTCTGACACTGGAAAGGACCAATGCTTTGTAGGCCAATTTCTGCTAAATCGAGGTGGCTGTACCTGTAAGAAATCTTTGACTGTTTGAATAGATTTAGCTTTATCCTCCATTTTAACACCTCTTCTGCCTTAACACCAAACAAGGTATCATGCTGTAAAGGAGCATCCAATAATTTGACCTTAACATGATCATGTAAACTCTGTTCTTTTAACCAAGCATGTCTTCGAATCACAGAACCTGTAACTGCGGCTCTACAAGAGGCCTCTAAAGAATCAAAACCACATTGCAGAGTATGTTTTCCCACCTGTTCAACTGCGTGCAATAAATCCTGCATTTCTTTATAGTCAGGAACTTCTGAGCTTGCAAGCATTTTCTGTTTTAACTGAGCCACTAAATATTGTTGGTACTTAAGCATGTGAAACTGGCAATTTAAAGCCCTTACTGCTAAAGAAGTTGCAGAAGTGTAAACTTTCTTCTCCCATCTATCCAATGCTGTAGAATCTCTGTCAGACGGAACTGGATTTTTTGCAATGGAAGCCTTAACCCCCTTGGGACCCTGGGAAATGGTTTCTGGGTCAGCAGAAGGGTTTTTATAAAGAAACTTGAGAGAGTCAGGGACTCTATAATACCTATCTGGCTTGGCTGGTGCAGGGGGCGAAGAATCAGGAGATAAGCTGGATTCTGAGAAAACATCATCCACAATATCTAACACAGGCGGAATTAGCCAGGGGCCTGTGCTGAGGCAATAAAATGAAGTCCCTGAGCTTTTTCTTGGATTCTGAATAATCCTGACTTTCCCAATGGAAATGCTCCCTCATGGTATGTAAAGTTTCCCCAAAAGAATAATCCTCAGGAGGAGAGGCTGAAGGGATAGATTCTTCAGCATCAGAGTCCTCATAGGGGGGTATAGAGTATCCCTGGTCTGAAGAGGAATCAGAGGAAATGGAAACCTGATCAGAGGAATCATAGTCTGTATCCTGCCTAGGCCTTTTCTCAGGAGGGGGATGGGAACCCCTTATTAGTGTAATGAGATCTTCAGCCATTTTGAGCATCTGTTTCTTAGGCATGGAGGACTGTCCAGGAGAATGCTGTACTTGCTTCTTTGTCTTTAATGGTGCTTTTGTCTTGGCTGTTGCTTTAATGGTGTTTTTGTCTTGGCTGTTGCTTTAATGGTAAGTTGTGAAGGTCTGAAAACACCCTCAGAAGCCGATGCCTGCTCAGCGGCTCCGGACCCATCTGAGGGATAAGTTTCCGTAGGCCCAGTACCTTGAGTTTCCAGAGGCCTAGTGGTCTCCACGTGGGAGTCTGAGGCGGCCTGTGGCTCTGAGGTAACGGGTGTCAGGGGATGCGAAAGCACCTCACAGAGAACCGGCGACTGGCCTAGAAGAGGCTTCGTCGGTTTTGGACCTCGGATGCCTGTCTTTATCCTTGTCTTTGCGTTTTTTAAGAATTGCGGTCGTTGGTTCCGACGGCATTGTATAATTGAACCTTCGGCTAAAAGTAGTGCAAAGCAAAATCAAAACGTCATTTTATAGTGCGTTTGTTAAATCTAGCACAAAACCGACAACTAGTGACGTCGTGATCAGGGCCTAGGCATGGAATACAATAAGAGTGGAAGTCCTTATGAGGTATTTGCTTCCCACAAGAAATACAATTAACTTTTTTTGACATCGGTCTGAGGCAAGAAAAAAGTTTCCCCAATGGGGTACTTGGCAAGAAAAAAGTTTCCCCAATGGGGTACTTGGCTTTATTGAAGACTTTGGATCTGAAATTCGACTTCGGAAATCTCAGAAGTCGGCCGACCGGCACTTGCGAACTGCTTTTGCTTCGGGCACTGCGCGGCAAAAAAGACTGAAGAAAATGGCGTCGGATGCATCTTATATACCCCTGGCGCACTGACGTCAGGGAAGAGGCGACAGCAACCAACGTCGGACCAAGACTTTGGAACTCTGGCCGACTGCGGGACCGCCTGACGGCAGGATAACCCAAGTGTAATGACTGCAGCAGTGTAACACGATGAACATCTGCCCATTGCCATACTCTTAGGGCTTCTCGACAAAGGGGGGCAAGATCTGGTTCCCCCCTGCTTGTTTATGTACTAACCCGCAGACATACTGTCTGACTGGATCGCAATAGTCCCTAGAGGGAGAGAGTCTTGAAGTGCTTGCAACGCAAGAAGTACTGCTCATCTGTAGAACATTTATATGCAAGTGAGCCTCGTATTCCTGCCATGTACCTTGGACTGTTATTCCCAGATAATGCCCCCCCCCTATCTAGGAAGCATCCGTGGTCACTGTAACTATTGGTTGAAGTGGAACAAAGGGTCTGCCCATTGTCACGAGTGGAGTATATCTATCATCTCAAGTCGTTCTTCCAAGATTCCGTTATTCTGACCAGATGAGTCATTTGAAGCTCTTGAAGTGACCACTGGGAGAATAGTAGCCACTGAAGAATTCTCATGTGCATTCTGGCAAGAGGAACCAGTGTAATCGTGGAGGCCATTGTTCATAATAAGCGTAGAATTACCTTTGCTTTCACTTTGTTCTTGAGAAGGAGGTGAAGTATCTGCTGTCTGAGTGCTATAACTCTTTCTGTTGGAAGACGTACTACCATAGATGAAGTGTCTAGATCTGCTCCTATGAATGTAATATGTTGACAAGGCAACAAGCAGATTTTTGAAAATTTACTGTAATGCCCAGTTGATTGCATATGTCCAAAGTTAGGTCCCTGGCTTGTAGAAGTAGATGCTTGGTGGTGGCAAGTAGAAGCCAGTCGTCTAGATAGGGAAACACACTGAATCCTAGACGTCTCAACTGAGCCGTTACTACTGCCATGCATTTGTTGACCACTCTGGGGGCTGTAGTGAGACCAAAGGGCAGAGCTCTGAACTGGTAATGGCTGGCTCCAAACCGGAAGCATAAGTACCTTCTTGATATCCTGTCCATTTTTATGTGGTAGTAAGTTTCTTGAAGATTTATCAAGCACAACCAATTGTCTTTCCCTAAAAAGGGAAGCATAGACTACAGTGTCACCATTCGGAAAGTACAGTTTTGTACCTACCATAAATGTAGATGTCCGAACAGGATAGCATCTGCAGTCCTTACAAATGGGTTGTCCTGTCGTCAGGCAGCCCTTCGGTCGGCCGGATTCCAAAGTCTGGGTCTGGCCTCGGCTGGTGTCGCACTTCACCCGACGTCATAGCTGCAGTTCTTCGGGTATAAAGGCATCAGCCGACGCCATTTTCCTCAGTGTTTCTTGCCCCAGATGCCAGTTGCCCTCTTGGATAGCTAAATTTTTGGATAAATGCCAATGTTTCCAAAAAGTAGAAGGCAAATACGAAAAATAAGCATGTATATACATATATACAAACAAATACACCATAAGAGATCCCCCCCAGCTAGCTATTAGGTGGGCAAATACCCTAGGAATACCACAGAGGGGAAGGAGGGTGGGTAATCCTGACTGCAGATGCTATCCTGTTCGGACATCTACATTTATGGTAGGTACAAAACTGTACTATGTCCTTCAAGGATGCATCTGCAGTCCTTACAAATGGGTAGAATACCATAGCCAAACTAGGGGAGGAGGAAGAAGAAATTATGGTGTAGTTAGGATCCCTTGCAAAACGGCAGTGGCAAACCCTGCTCGGGATCTAGAGTATAAAGGTAAGTTATAATGCTTGGCAAATGTATGCACGGAGGTCCAAGTAGCAGCCTCTATAATGTCCTTGGTAGCCACTCCTCGTAAGAAAGCTATGGTAGTGGCTGTAGCCCTTGTAGAGTGAGGCCTTATGTTCTGTGGAATTTGTTTTCCATGGTGGGAGTAACAGAATCTAATGCAATTTCCTATCCACTTGGAGATTGTCTGTTTGGAAATTGCTTTTCCTTCCCTTCCTGTTGCATATGCTAACCAGAAGCTGGTCAGTTTTTCTATTGCTCTTGGTTCTGTCCAGGTAGTAGCGTAACTGTCTATGTACATCCAAGGTATGTAACCGTCTTTCCCCCTTGTTCTGTGGATTGGGAAAGAAGGTAGGTGGATTGCCTGGTTTAAAGACACTCTGGATACCACCTTAGGCATAAATGAAGGATTAGTTCTCATGGACACTCTATCTTGATGGAAGATTAGGAAGGGTTGTACTGCCATTAAAGCCTGTAGTTCCGAAACCCTTCTTGCTGAAGTGATTGCCAGCAGGAAAGCAGTTTTCCAGGATAGGTGTTGAAGATCTGCTGTTGCTGCTGGTTCGAAAGGGGGGAGTGTCAATTTTTCTAGCACAAAATTCAAGTCCCATGCTGGTAATGGTGGTTTCCTGGGAGGTTTTACATTCTTAATTCCTCTCAGAAACTGCCTGAGTAGAGGATGCGAAAAGACAGGGGGATCGAAGCTGTATTCTGCAGAAATAGCTGATGCATGTATCTTGATGGAGGAATAGGACAGGCCTATATGGAAAAGCTCTGCCAAGTACTCCAGGATGTTGGCAATGTCTACCTTTGACACATCTTTCCCCCTTTCAGTACTCCAAATGAAAAACCTTTTCCATTTTCCTGCATAGTTCCTTCTTGTTGAAGGTCTGCGGGCCTCAAGGATAATGTCTTTAACCCTTTGGGATAAATCTGGGTTAGTTGCTCTTATGTAATGTTCCAGGCAGTCAGTTGCAGAGTTTTCAGGTTTGGATGCAGGATGTTGTAGTCGCTCTGAGTTAGCATCAAAGGAATCAGGGGTAGTGTCCACATTTTCCCCTGAGACATGCTCCTCAGTAATGGGTACCAATGTTGTCTTGGCCAATCTGGAGCTATCAGAATTATCCTTGGACGTTCCTCTTTGATTTTCAGTAGTACCTTGTGCATCAAAGGAAGAGGTGGAAATGCATATGCTGTCAGGCCTTTCCAACTGAAGGATAGAGAGTCCACCTTCCAAGCAAGTGGGTGGTATGCCCTTGTGCAGAATTTCTTGAGCTGGTGATTGAGTGGGGATGCGAATAGGTCTATTTGTGGCAGTCCCCATTTCTTTGTGATGGCCTTGAAGATGTCCGGGTGTAGCATCCATTCGCGCAGCCGAGGTAGTTCTGCTTAACATGTCTGCTAGGATGTTTTCTTTTCCGGTACAAAATTGCTTGTAACTGAATGTTGTAACTCAGAGCCATATTCCATAGGTCCAGAGCCATTCGGCATAGAGGGTATGAATGAGTGCCTCCCTGTTTGTTGATGTACCACATGACTGTGGTGTTGTCTGTCCTTATCATCAACTGGCCTTCTTGGAGGAATGGTCTGAAATTCTGGATTGCTAGTTTTACTGCCAGCATTTCTTTTTGATTTATGTGCAGGTGCAGCTGATCTGGGGTCCATAAGCCTTGTATGCACTTGTCCAGCATGTGGGCCCCCCAACCGAGGTCTGAGGCGTCCGTTGTGATGGTCTGGCTTGGTTGAATCCTGTGGAAGGGCAAACCTGGGTTTGACTGGCATGCCTGAGCCCACCATAGGAACTCTTGTTTCAGGCATGGGATTAGAGGTATTTCGGTTTCTAAGCTGTGTCTGTGTTGAGACCATAAATTCTTTAGGTACCACTGTAGCTTTCTCATATGCAGTCTGGCATGGGGGACCAGGATTATGCAGGATGCCATGAAGCCCAAGGCCTGCAGTACTTTCCTTGCTGTTAGTTTGTTCTGCTTTGTTAATGCCAAGAAGTAGAGAGGAAGTTGTTCTTGTTTTTCTGCAGTTAGGAATGCCATCTGTTGTACTGTGTCCAATTCTGCACCCAAAAGGTTATTGTCTGGGATGGTATCAGTCTTGACTTTTTATATTGACTGTGTATCCCAGGGCTTGTAATAAGCAAATGACTCTTTGTAAGTCTTGTGTCAGCTTGTTTTGTTGTCCGCTTGTATCAGGCAGTCGTCCAGGTATGGATAAATTTGGATTCCTGAAGCCTGCAGTGAGCGATTACTGATGCCAGGCATTTCGTGAACACTCTGGGCGCAGTAGATAAGCCAAAGGGCAATGCTGAGAATTGATAATGCTCTGATCCTGCAAGAAATCTGAGGTATCTTCTGCAATTTGGTCGTATGGGGACGTGCAGGTATGCCTCCTTGAGATCTAGAGTTACCAGCCAGTACTCCTTGCCCAGCATGGGAAGAAGTTGCTGTAGGGTCAGCATTTTGAATTTTGGAACAACGATGAATGTGTTTAAAGTGGACAGGTCGAGAATAGGCCTCCAATTTTTCTCTTTTCTTGGTACCAGGAAGAGTCTGGAGTAAAATCCCTTGCCTTGTTCTATAGGTGGTACCCTTTCCACAGCTCTCATCTTTGCTAATTGAGCTATTTGTTTTAGAGCTTCTGTCTTTTGATTTGGTGGTAGGTTTGGCATTCCTCTTTTTCCTGGTAAAGTGTGGAAATGAAACCTGTAACCTTGGTCGATAGTTTGCAAAATCCACTTGTCTCTTGTGATATAGTGCCAGTTTTTTGAAAATAAGGCTAACTTTCCGCCTAAGGGTGCTGCTATTTGTTCCCTGGTAGGCGGTGTCAGAGCCAAGTCACTGTGATTGTCCTGTTGCAGTGGTAGTGGTTGTGTCTGTGCCTCGTGGGTTGTTGCCTTGCCACTGGCGTCCCCTGTAGGCACCTCCTCTGGATTGATTTCTGCCTCTTGAACGCCTATTCCTGCCTCTCTGAGACTTAGAGGAGTCTGGAAAGGACCAATTTTTGGAAGGCCAGTTCCTGCTAAACCTTGGAGGCTGAACCTGTAAGAATTCTTTCACTGTTTGCGCAGATTTTGCCTTCTCTTCCATCTTCTTCAGTACCTGTTGGGCAGGAGGACCAAATAAACTGACCTTATCCATAGGAGTATCTAATAGCTTTGCTTTAACATGATCCGGCAAGACCTGTTCTTTCAACCATGCATGCCTTCGTATAACTGTGCCAGTCATGGCTGATCTAAATGAAGCCTCCAGTGCATCATAGCCACATTTTAAGGAATGGTTACTAACCTGCTGAATGTTATTTACCATTTCTAGGACATATTTCTTATCTAAAGAATCATCAGAGGACAGTTTCTTAGTTAACTGATCAAGCATAAACTCTTGGTATTGGATCATATGAAACTGACAGTTCAATGCTCTAGCTGAGAGAGTAGCAGAGGTGTATACTTTTTCCCCCCATCTCTCTAAGGACCTGGATTCCCTTTCAGAAGGGAGAGGGTTTTTCGCTGAGGTCGAAGCTACTGCCTTAGGCCCCTGGGAGATAGTCTCAGGATCTGCAAATGGAGCCTTGTATAAATGGTGATGGGTGTCCGGGACCCTGTAGAACCTATCGGGCTTAGCAGGGGCTGGAGGTAGAGTATCCGGAGCAGTGCAAGCATCATTAAATGCATCATCCACAACAGGAAGAACTGGAGGTATAGCTAAAGGCCTATGTTGCGGTAAGTGTAAAAAGGTCCGAAGCCTTTTTCTTGAATCTGAGAAATCTTGTCCCTGCCATTGGAATTGCTCTCTCATGGCATGTAAAGTTTCCCCAAATGAAAATTCCTCTGGTGGAGAGGCAGAAGGTATCGATTCTTCAGCATCGGAATCTTCATAAGTAGAGAAAGGAGCCTCTGGATGGTCTGTATTGTCTGTATCATCAGAAGAGTCATCTGAGGACACTGGCTCAGGGGGCTCTGCTCTAGGTCTCCTTTCTGGAGGTTGAGAGGCCCTGTCTGGGTGAGATTGGGATCCCCTTATTAAAGAGATGAGATCCTCTGCCAGAGTAAGCATTTGGGAACTGGAACTGGGCCTGTGAGGGGGGGGCTTAACAGGCACAGACTTAGGAGTTTTGGCTGCTTTAGCCCTGGCAAAGGCCTTTATAGACATGGCTGCAGGAGGCCTAGCAGCACCACGTGCTGGGGTAGAAACATCCAAAGGGATGGTGTCCGATAATTCTTGTGAAACCACAGTATTTGGTAAAACTTCAGAGGCCGATTCAACAAGGGTAGAAGGGGCCTCGGTAGTAGTCAAGGATTCGGCTGAAGATTGAACCGTTTGCTCGGTTTGGCCGAAACCGAGACACTCATGTTTGCTTAGCCGTGGTTTCGCCGAAACCGCGGACCGCGAGTGTCGGTCCTTTCTTTCTTAACAATTTGAGTAGTCGGAGGATCCGACGGCATTATGTACGCAAAATCTGAGCCGAAAAACTGTTCAGCAAACTCCGAACGACGCCTAAGCGTTCGTCGGTTGAAAGAAGCACAGGCTAAACAAGCTGCTACGTCGTGGCCTGGGCCTAAACAAGGTAAGCAGTAAGAGTGGAAATCTTTATGAGGTATTTGTTTCCCACAAGTTAAACAGTTATTCACTTTTTCTGACATCGGCTGAGGCAAGAAAGAGTCCCCAACGGGGTACTTAGCTTTTTAGAAGTCTTCGAAGTAGTATTCGGTAGTAGTAATCTCTGGATCTGACCGACCGGCACTTGCGAACAGCTTCTGCTTCGGGCACCACGCGGCAAGAAAGACTGAGGAAAATGGTGTCGGCTGATGCCTTTATACCTGAAGAACTGCAGCTATGACGTCGGGTGAAGTGCGACACCAGCCGAGGCCAGACCCAGACTTTGGAATCCGGCCGACCGAAGGGCTGCCTGACGACAGGACAACCCATTTGTAAGGACTGCAGATGCATCCTTGAAGGACATCTTTGAATTCTTGACAGATTCATTTAACTTGCTTAGGTCTAATGTGGGCCTCCAGTCCCCTAAAGAATCTTGAGTAAGTTCCGAATCCTATTTTGTCTGCAGGGACTTCTTGGATGACTCTCTTGTGGAGCAACTTTTGAATCTCTATAGTTGCTTGTTCCCTTAGATTGGGTGGTACATCTGGGAGTGTTTTGGTCTGTGGGACAGGTTTGGAAAAAGGGGTGGAGTATCCTCTGGATAATATGTTTAGTACCCATTTGTCGTTTGTGATATTTCACCAGGCTTCGGGGTACATTGATAAACATCCCTGACTACCTCCAGAGTAGAACAGTTGGGCCTCCTTTCAGGAGTGCTGATAAGGGCATCCGCGAAAGGAATCACGGTCACCCTGGTTTTGCGGGCCCCCTCTGCCTCTGGGGCGGCGTCTACAGTTATTACCTCCCCCTCTGCCCCTGGGAAAGGCATCACCCCGTGCGTCTTGGAAAAATCTCTGGAATCTTTTGAACCACATCTTTCTGCTCATTTGGCCTTTGGGATTAGGTCTTGAAGGTACAAAAAAAGTACTCCAATGGCAGAGACAGTTTTCCCTTCCTGCTTGCACCAGGTTCAAGTATCTTTTACTCTGGGTCCAAAGAGTGAGGCACCATCAAAAGGGGCGTTAGTAAAGGTAGACTTAAAGGGCTCTGCAAAATTGCACAAGCGCATCCAGGAGTGTCTCCTAAGGGAAACTCCAGAACCCGCTGCCCTGCTCACTCATTCTGCTGCATATATGAGCCTCATGTAGGAGTTGACAATGTGGAATTTAAGGTGGACAGCTGTGAGGAGACCTTCTCATTCACCCCCGCAGCTAATGAACCTTGTAGAGCATCTCCTAGCTCTTTCAGGAAATCTCTTTGTAGCCTCGTGAAATAAGAAGTTATGTCTTACCATAACGATCCATGTGAATTGTTCATCTCGCCTTTGTTCTTACACATGGGTTCGGAGCCGATCCTCGGCTCCGAGTCGGCCGCATCACTAGCTCGCATCTTCGAAAAAGCTCGAGGCACAGTAATATCCCATGATCTTCCGATGTTAACCCTCAGATCTAGTTTGCTATACCAGAAGAATCCCTCTAGAAACATGTCTAAAAACCCTACTGCCAGGTAGAGGACAAAAGATGCCATTATTGATGTTAATAATATGTCAACCATACCTAGAAAAAGCTGAAAAGGAATCTAATCAAAAAAACGTTCTCCCAGACCGTAGGAGGGGGGATGGAGGGGGGGAATGTAAGAACAAAGGCGAGATGAACAATTCACATGGATCGTTATGGTAAGACATAACTTCTTAATGTGAAATTGTTCAATCTCGCCGTTGTTCTTACCCACGAGTAGCGCCCCTAGCTCCTTTTTCCCGGGTGGCTCAAGGGAGAACATTCCTGAGTACAGTGGAACCAAACGTCGCCTTGTCCCTGGAGTTCTTGTCTAGCTTGTAGTGGGCGATAAAGGTATGTGGTTTTGCCCAAGTTGCCGCTGCACAAATGGTATCTAAAGGCAAACGAGCGGTATGGGCTGAAGAAGTAGCAATCGCCTTGTAGAATGAGCTCTGGGTTTGAAAGGAAGTTGTTGTTTGGATTCAGCATATACGAATTTTATGCAATCTGAGAGCCATTTGGATAAGGTAACCTTCGTTACTGCCTGTCCTTTTCTTTGGTCCGCATATGATACAAAAAGTTGATCCGACTTTCTGTATTCTTTTGTTCTATGTAAGTAAAATCTTAGTCGTCTGTGAACGTCTAACTTATGCAATGTGTATTCCAGCTTATTGGAATGATTTTTAAAGAAGTTAGGCAGTTCAATAGATTGGTTGATATTCTGAATCGAACAAATCTTCGGAAGAAAAGATGGATTGGTGCGCAAGGTTACTCTATCCGGATGAAAGATCATGTACGGGGGTCGGATAGATAAAGCCTGTAACTCTGAAACTCTTCTGGCTGAAGTGATGGCAACCAGAAAGAGTTTTCCACGAAAGCAATTTTAACGAAGTTGTGGTTGCTGGTTCAAAAGGGGGTAACATGAGTTGTGACAGCATGAGATTAAGATTCCAAGGTGCTATTGGATTACGAAAAGGAGGACAGAGATGAAAAGTACCTTTCATGAAGGCTTTACAAAGCCTGTGAGACATAAGAGAAAGTACAGTTTTGTACCTACCATAAATGTAGATGTCCGAACTGGATAGCATCTGCAGTCATAACAAGTGGGTTGTCCTGTCGTCAGGCAGCCCCGCAGTCGGCCGGATTCCAAAGTCCGGGTCCGGCTTCGGCTGATGTCGCACTCCACCCGACGTCATCTTTGTTGGTCTTCGGGTATAAAAGCATCAGCCGACGCCATTTTCCTCAGTGTTTCTTGCCCCAGATGCCAGTAGCCCTCTTGCAGGCTAAAAATTTGGATAGATGCCAATGTTTCCAAATGGATAAAGGTAAACACAGTAATAAGCATATATGTACATATATACAAACAAATACACCATAAAGACTCCCCAACAGCTAGCTATTAGGAGGGTAAACACCCTAGGAGTACCACAGAGGGAAGGAGGGAGTAATCCTGACTGCAGATGCTATCCAGTTCGGACATCTACATTTATGGTAGGTACAAAACTGTACTATGTCCTTCATGGATGCATCTGCAGTCATAACAAGTGGGTAGAATACCATAGCCAACTAGGGAGGAGGATAAAAGTAGATTATGGTGTGTTTAGGATCCCTTGCAGTACAGCAGTGGCAAACCCTGCTCGGGATCTGGAATATAGAGGCAAATTATAATGCTTGGCAAATGTATGCACGGAGGTCCAAGTAGCCGCCTCAATAATGTCTTTGGTTGCCACTCCTCGTAAGAAGGCTGTGGTAGTGGCTGTTGCCCTTGTAGAATGAGGTCTTATGTTCTGTGGAATTGGTTTTCCATGGAAGGAGTAACAGAATCGTATGCAATTTCCTATCCATTTGGAGATTGTCTGTTTGGAAATAGCTTTTCCTTCCCTTCCTGTTGCATAGGCTACAAAAAGTTGGTCAGTCTTTCTGCTATTTTTGTTCTGTCCAAGTAGCAGGGTAGCTGTCTATGTACATCCAGCGGATGCAGTATTCTTTCCCCTCTGTTTTGTGGGTTGGGAAAGAAGCTAGGTAGGTGGATTGCCTGGTTTAAAGACACTCTGGATACCACCTTGGGCATAAATGTAGGATTAGTCCTCATGGACACTCTATCTTGGTGGAAGATTAGGAAGGGTTGCACTGCCATTAAGGCCTGTAGTTCTGAAACCCTCCTTGCTGAAGTAATTGCCAGTAGGAAAGCAGTTTTCCATGACAGGTGTTGTAGGTCTGCTGTTGCTGCTGGTTCAAAGGGTGATAGTGTCAACTTTTCTAGCACAAAGTTTAAATCCCAAGCTGGTAATGGTGGTTTCCTTGGAGGTTTTACATTCTTGATTCCTCTGAGGAACTGCCTGAGCAAAGGGTGCGAAAAACAGCTGGATCAAAGCTGTATTCTGCTGAAATAGCTGATGCATGTATCTTGATGGAGGAGTAGGACAGGCCTGAATGAAGAAGTTCCGCCAGATACTCCAGAATGTTAGGCATATCTATGTTTGACACATCTTTTCCTCTTTCCGTACTCCAAATGACAAACCTTTTCCATTTTCCAGCATAGTTCCTTCTTGTTGAAGGTCTGTGTGCTTCAAGAATAATGTCTTTAACTCTTTGGGAAAGTTCTGGATTAGCTGCTGCTATGTGATGTTCCATGCAGTCAGCTGCAGCGTTTTTAGGTTTGGATGTATGATGCTGTAGTTGTTCTGAGTTAACATCAAAGGCATCAGGGGTATTGGCCACATATTGTTCCGAGACATGCTCTTCAGTAGTGGGTACCAGTGTTGTCTTGGCCAGTTTGGAGCTATCAGGATTATCCTTGGACGTTCTTCCTTGATTTTTAGTAGTACCTTGTGTATCAAAGGAAGAGGTGGGAATGCATATGCTGTTAGGCCTTTCCAGTTGAAGGAGAGTGAGTCCACTTTCCATGCTAGTGGGTGGAATGTCCTTGTGCAGAATTTTTGAGCTGGTGATTGAGAGGTGATGCGAATAGGTCTATCTGTGGCATTCCCCATTTCTTGAGATGGTCTTGAAGATGTCCGGTGCAGCTTCCATTCGTGGGCATCCAGTGGTTCTGCTTAATATGTCTGCTAGAGTATTGTCTTTCCCCGGTACAAATATTGCCTGTAACTGAATGTTGTAGCTGAGTGCCAGGGTCCACAGCTCCAAGGTCATTCTGCATAGAGGGTATGAATGAGTGCCTCCCTGTTTGTTGATGTACCACATGACTGTGGTGTTGTCTGTCCTTATCATCAACTGGCCCTCTTTGAGAAATGGTTTGAACTTTTGGATTGCCAGTTTTACTGCCAGCATTTCTTTCAGATTGATGTGCAGGTGAAGTTGATCCTGTGTCCACAATCCTTGCACGCATTTGTCCAGCATGTGGGCCCCCCATCCTAGGTCTGAAGCGTCTGTTGTGATGGTCTGGCTTGGTTGACATCTGCGAAAGGGTAGGCCTGGGTTTGACTGGCATGCCTGAGCCCACCATAGGAACTCCTGTTTTAAGCATGGAATTAGTGGGATTTCTGTTTCTAGACTGTGTCTGTGTTGGGACCATAAATTCTTTAGGTACCACTGTAGTTTCCTCATATGTAGTCTGGCAAATGGGACCAAGATTATGCATGATGCCATGAAGCCCAAGGCCTGCAGAACTTTTCTTGCTGTTAACTTGTTCAGTTTTGTTAGTGCCAAGAAGTAAAGAGGAAGTTCTTTTGTTTTTCTGTAGTCAGGAATGCCATTTGTTGTACTGTGTCCAATTCCGCCCAAGAATGTCCTTGTTTGGGATGGTATCAGCCTTGACTTTTGTAAATTGACTGTGTATCCCAGTCCTTGTAGCAAGTAAATGACCCTTTGTAAATCTGTTGTCAGCTTGCTTTTGTTGTCCCCTTGTAGCAGGCAGTCGTCCAGGTATGGGTAAATTTGAATTCCCTGTAGTCTGCAATGGGCGATTACTGATGCCAGGCATTTTGTGAATACTCTGGGCGCAGTAGATAAGCCAAAGGGCAATGCTGAGAATTGATAGTGCTCTGATCCTGCAAGAAATCTGAGGTATCTTCTGCAGATTGGTCGAATGGGGATGTGCAGGTATGCCTCCTTGAGATCTAGAGTTACCAGCCAAGACTCCTTGCCCAGCATGGGAAGAAGCTGCTGTAGGGTCAGCATTTTGAATTTTGGGACAATGATGTATGTATTTAAGGTGGACAGGTCGAGAATTGGTCTCCAACTTTTCTCCTTTCTTGGAACTAGGAATAGTCTGGGGTAGAACCCCTTTCCTTGTTCTGCTGTTGGCACTCTTTCCACAGCTCTCATGTTTGCTAACTCCATTATCTGGCGTAGAGCCTCTGTTTTTTGATTTGGAGGTAGATTTGGCATTCCTCTTTTGACTGGTAAAGTGTGGAAGTGAAACCGGTAACCTTGATCTATGGTTTGTAAAATCCACTTGTCTTTTGTTATGTAATGCCAGTTCTTTAAAAATAAGGTTAACTTTCCGCCTAGAGGAGCTGCTATTTGTTCCCTGGTAGGCGGATTTAGGATTAAGTCACTGTGGTTGTGCTGATGTAGTGGCAATGGCTGTGTCTGTGCCTCTGTTGTTACCTTGCCACTGTCGTCCTCTGTAGGCACCTCCTCTGGATTGGTTTGTGCCTCTGGAACGTCTATTCCTGCCCCTTTGAAATTTTGTGGAGTCAGGAAAGGACCAATTTTTGGCAGGCCAGTTCCTGCTAAACCTTGGGGGTTGAACCTGCAAGAAATCTTTGACAGTTTGAACAGATTTTGCCTTTTCTTCCATTTTCTTCATAACCTGCTGGGCAGGTGTACCAAACAAACTTGTCTTGTCCATAGGAGCATCTAGCAACTTGGCTTTAACATGATCCGGTAAAGCTTGTTCCTTTAGCCATGCATGCCTTCTTATCACTGTGCCTGTCATGGCTGATCTAAATGAAGCCTCCAGTGCATCATAGCCACATTTTAAGGAATGGTTGCTAACCTGTTGTATGTTATTTACCATCTCTAATACATATTTCTTATCAAGAGATTCATCAGTGGTTAGTTTTTAGTTAACTGATCAAGCATAAACTCTTGGTATTGTATCATGTGAAACTGACAGTTTAAAGCTCTAGCTGAGAGAGTAGCTGAAGTGTAGACCTTTTACCCCATCTGTCTAGTGACCTTGCTTCCCTTTCAGAAGGAATAGGGTTTTAGCTGTGGTCGTGGCTACTGCCTTGGGACCCTGGGATATAGTTTCTGGGTCTGCAAGTGGGGCCTTGTAAAGGTGGTGATGAGTATCTGGCACCCTGTAAAATCTGTCTGGTTTGGCAGGGGCTGGGGTAAAGAATCTGGAGCGGAGCAAACATCATTGAAAGCATCATCCACCACAGAGAGAACAGGAGGTATAGCTAAGGGCCTGTGCTGTGGGAGGTGCAGAAAGGTCCTAAGTCTTTTCTGAGTCTGAAAAATCCTGTTGCTGCCATTGGAACTGTTCTCGCATGGCATGCAAGGTTTCCCAAGGAGAATTCTTCTGGTGGGGAAGCAGCTGGAATGGATTCTTCAGCATCAGAATCTTCAAAATTGGAGAAGGAGCCTCAGGCTGGTCAGTTATGTCTGATTCATCAGCAGAATCATCAGAAGACACTGGCTCTGGGGGCTCTGCCCTAGGTCTCTTCTCTGGGGGCTGAGAGGCCCTGTCTGGGTGAGATTGAGATCCTCTAATTAAAGAAATTAAATCTTCTGCCAAAGAAAGCATTTGAGAACTAGAAGAGGGCCTGGATGTGGGGGGTTTAACAGGCACTGTTTTAGTAGTTTTGGCTGCTTTAGCCCTGGCGAAGGCCTTAATGGACATGGCAGCTGGAGGCCTAGCAGCACCACGTGCTGGGGTAGAGACATCCAAGGGATGGTGTCTGATAAGTCAACCACCGTAGTGGGTAAAATTTCTGAGGTCGATTCAAGAGTTGAAGCAGGGGCCTCAGTTGTAAGAATAGGTTCAGCTGTACTTTGAGCAGTTTTCTCGGTTTCGGCCGAAACCGAGACACTCGCGGTTTACTTTACCGTGGTTTCGGCCGAAACCGCGGACCGCGAGTGTCGGTCTTTATCTTTGCGTTTTTTGGGGGTAGTCGGAGGATCCGACGGCATAATGTACGCAAAAACAGAACCGAAAAACTGTTCTGCAAACTCCGACCGACGCCTAAGCGTTCGTCGGTTGAAAGAGGCACAGGCCGAACAGGCTGCTACGTCGTGGGCTGGGCCTAAACAAGGCAGACAGTAAGAGTGGAAATCTTTATGAGGTATTTGTTTCCCACAGGTTAAACAATTGTTAACTTTTTCTGACATCGGCTGAGGCAAGAAAGAGTCCCCAACGGGGTACTTAGCTTTAGAAGTCTTCGAAGTAGTATTCGGTAGAAGTAATCTCTGGATCCGACCGACCGGCACTTGCGAACAGCTTCTGCTTGGCCACGCGCAAGAAAGACTGAGGAAAATGGCGCCGGCTGATGCTTTTATACCCGAAGACCAACAAAGATGACGTCGGGTGGAGTGCGACATCAGCCGAAGCCGGACCCGGACTTTGGAATCCGGCCGACTGCGGGGCTGCCTGACGACAGGACAACCCACTTGTTATGACTGCAGATGCATCCATGAAGGACATCCATCCTTACGGCCAGTATGAAAATTGGATATAGCGGCCAGTTGAACTCTTATAGTGGATGTTGATGCTCCTTCTTGAAAAAGAGAGGAAAGGAAATCTAGTATCTGGTGTACTGGGGCCCCGAACGGATCTACACCTTGTTTGGAGGCCCAGTGCACAAAACGGTTCCATTTGCTAATGTACAGTTTTCTTGTAGATGGTTTGTGAGAAGATACAATAATTTGTTGTACTGCAGGAGATAGTAACTCCGACCTGGCTAAGATGGGAAGCGGAGCAGCCAAGCTGTCAGTTTGAGGGACTTGAGGGAGGTGTGAGGAACTCCCGACGAGTGTGTCAACAGATCTGGTTCCGGGTCCAGAATCCATGGTTCCTCCACTTGATGGGATTGAAGGAAGGGAAACCAGATTTGACGAGGCCAGAATGGTGCTATCAGTATTATGGTCCTGTCCAGACATTTGGCTTTCTGCAAAAACATGGGAATTAGCGTAACAGGAGGAAAGGCATAAAGGAGACCCGGGGACCCGGGGGCCAATCGTATACCAGTGCGTCCCTGGGGACACCCCCTGGGGGGGGGGGTAACAGGGCAAAATAGCTTCTGCATTTGGCATTCAAAGGGGATGCAAACAGGTCGCAGCAAGGCTGGCCCCATCTGCGGAAGATCTCTTCCGCTACTTGACGTTTGAGGGAACACTCGTGAGGGAACAGGATGGCTCTGCTCAACCTGTCCGCAATTACACTGGAAATCCCCGGGATGTGCGTTGCTATCAGAAAGCGTCTGGTGGACTTTGCCCATTGCCAAATTCTGAGGGCCTCTCTGCATAACGGGTAAGATCTGGTTCCCCCTTGCTTGTTTATGTACCAGACTACTGACATGCTGTCTGTCTGAACTGTCACTGTTCCCCGAGGTAAGGACTCGTGAAAGTGTTGCAACGCTAGAAACACTGCCCTCATCTCTAGAACATTGATGTGCAGATTGCACTCCAAGTTGGACCATTGACCTTGAACTGTTTGTCCCTGAAAGAATCCCCCCCACCCTATCAGGGAAGCGTCCGTAGTTAGAGTTGCTATCGGACTGGGTAATACAAAGGGTCGTCCTAGTGTTAGCTCTTGACTGTGTATCCACCACAAGACATCCTTCTTGCAATAATTCGTGATCCAGATTTGGTGAGACAGTGGAAGTTGTAGATACGACCATTGGGCGAATAGCATCCATTGAAGAATCCTCATGTGCATTCTGCCTAAGGGAACTACCAGAAGGGATGCTGACATCAAGCCTAGCACTCTTAATACTTGTCGTGGGGAGACTCTGTTGTTCTGAAGAAGAAGCGAAATTTGGTGCCTGAGGTCTGACACCCTTGATGGGGGGAGAGTAACTTGAGCCAGGGAGGTATCTAGCTGTGCTCCTATAAATAAGAAACGCTGTGACGGCGATAAGACAGATTTCCCAAAATTCACCGTTATGCCTAGTGAAGTGCAAAGATTGATGGCGTAGTCCCTGGCTTGTAGCAGACGACACTTGGTGGTGGCGGAAAGGAGCCAGTCGTCTAGATAAGGAAACACCCGGAATCCCTTTTGTCTCAAGTGAGACGCTACTACTGCCATGCATTTGGTGAACACCCTGGGGGCTGAGGTGAGACCAAAGGGCAGAGCGAAACTGAAATGACTGGCTCCCAGCCGAAGCGCAAATGATCTCTGGACGCCCTGGCCATTTTATATGGTAGTATGCCTTTGAGATCTAAAGAACACATCCAGTCGCCTTTGCAGAAAAGGGAGGATTGACTGAAGCGTGACCATCCGAACTTTTCCTTTTACAAAGGTATTTAACTTGCTGAGGTCTAGAATTGGCCTCCAGTCCCCTGTTTTCTTTGGAACTAAAAAGAACCTTGAGTAAGTTCCGATCCTATTTGGTCCGCTGGGACTGGTTGGATGACTCTGTTTTGAGCAACCTTTTATTTCTATGGTTGCTTGATCTCAGACTGGGTGGAACATCTGGGAGTTTTTGGAGTTTGGTGGTATTGTTATGAAGGGGATGTTGTAGCCTCTGGTAACTATGCTTTTACCCAGTAATCTGATGTAAGATTTAGCCAGGCCTCTGGGTATAAAGCTAGCGACCCGACTTCCTCCAGAGCTGGACACTCAGGCCTGCACTCAGGCCTGCTGGCAGGGTTTTCCAGAGAACGCCTCTGTCACCCTGATTTTGCGGACCCCTCTGCCGGCTGGGCGCTTTCCATTTCTTCCCCCTCCTCTGCCTCTGGAGGGAGCGTCACTTTGGGTGTGTTGAAAAGATCCCTGAGTCTTTCGGAACCACATTTTTCCTCCTCGTTGCCCTTTAGGGTAGGGCCTAGATGGAACGGAAAAAGGACCCCTACGGCAGACAGGGTCTTCCCTTCTTGTTCACACCTTGTGAGAGTCTCCTTTACTTTGGGCCCAAACAGGGAGGCACCATCAGAGGGGGCATTGGCAAAAGAAGACTTAAAGGTTTCCGCAAAGGAGCATAAGCGCAACCAGGATTGTCTTCTCAGTGCAATCGCTGAAGCTGCCGCTCTACTCGATCCTTCTGCTGCGTATGAAATCAGCCTCATGGACGAGTTGACTATGGAATTTAGGGTGTTAAGTTGCACTGTCACTTTATTGGCGACAGCAGCATCTGTGTGTCCCTGAAGAGTATCTCCTAACTCTTTAATGAGATCTCTTTGTAAACGCATGAAATGCGTAAGGTAGTTGAGCGATCGGATGGAAAAAGTCGCCGAACTAAATATGCGCTTCCCATATCTGTCCATTGTCCTAGAATTCTTATTAGGAGGATGGACAGAGGAAGATGATTCAGACATCTCTTTCTTAGTGGCCGCCGCCACCACCATAGTGTCTACGGGAACTCCTTTAGTAAGGTAGGCTTTATCTTGAGGAGCTGTCATATATTTGTTGGGTTTACGTGGGACTGGTTCCACTGTATCAGGTGTTTCCCAAGCCCTCCGAGCTACTAGGTCCATAAGATCGTCAAAGGGAGGAGTCACCCAGGAGGTAGAAGGTTGAGTCCCAAATGCCTTCAGTAAAACAGATTCATCCGCAGAAGGGGTAAGGGTTTGCCAGTCCCCTCTTTGCTTCAGGATTTCCAAAATGTCTGCGAAGGAGACATCCTCAGAGGTGGACCTTGGGGACCCTTCTGCTTCATCTAAATCAGTATCAGATGTAAGAGATTCCTGAGGGGAATCTATGTGCCTCCTCTTGCACAGTCGTTTCCTCGGAACATCCTCAGTGGGAGCTTCTGGGGATGCATCTGAGGAACCAGAGTCTCCCTGTGGGGATTTCTGAGGCATTGGGTCTCGACGCTTGGTAGGTACCGAAGGTACAGAAGCAGAACGCGGACCTTTTGGGGAAGGAGATAAAGAAGCCGATGAAGTCAGTGTCTGATCCGACAAGACCTTCCTCATGATGTCAAAGGCACCGGTGCCCCGACCCAAAGACCCGACCCGATCCGAAGAAGGAAGTCGTTTCTCCTGGATCAGAACCACGGGCTCCGACACCGAGGACGGATCCGGACTAATCTGAGCCGAGGCACCGAGGGGAAGAGTCGGAACCGAAACCTCGGTTCGACTATCCCCCCCGGAACCCAGGAAAGACGTTCGGCTCCGAGACTCTCCGGCTGGTTCCGAAAGAGTCGAGGTCAACGGAGCCGATAGCACTACTGGAGGCTTCGGCACCGAGGGCTCTACAATCATCGGTTCTTCGATTCCTAACACCTATGACTCGACGGGTCTCGGAGGAGGAAGTGTCGAGGGAGTTGGAATGGCTTCGAGTTTCGAAACCAACTGGAATGAAACTTCGAGTAATTTTGAAAAAGCAGAGTTCTCCATAAGCTTCTGTACCACTCTGCCCACATCTGAGTCGGAGATGGGCCTCGAAGAACGGGTCGAAGGAATCGAAGCCGTCACCGAGCGAAGGATAGTAGATGGTGGTACCTCTGTTACCGGCTCCAAGACCTGAGCCTCGTGCAAAGAAAGTCTCGACACTCGGCCCCGAAGTCATAGGAGCCGGTGTCCAAATTTGAAACTAAGTGCTCGGAGCCGATGACTTGGGCTCCGACACTCTTGAAGACTTCGATCCCTTCGAAGACTTCGAAACCTGTTCAGCCTTGTCTAGGGCTTCCTGAAATTCAGGTTTGATTAGACCTCTGCCCACTAACTTCCTGCGTCTTTCCATCATGACCCTCCCACTAAAGGAATGACAGATAGAACAGTCTTCCTGCAAGTGGAGAGGGCCAAGACAGTAGACGCAGGAAGAATGGTTGTCAGTAATGGACATCTTTTGTCCACACTGACACCTCTTGAAACCACTTTTCATCTTTTCTGACATTACTATAGAAAAGAAAAAATTTACAACTACCAAAAACCAGTCTAAAAGTATGTAAATATATATAAAAGTTTAACAAACACACCACAGCACACTGATATATATAAATTGAAATAAACAGAAAAAAAAAAAAAAGGTTAACTTTCTTCAAAAATTGTTAGACAAAAAAAAAATCATCAAGAGATATAGCAAAAATAGTAAAAAGTTGTACTGGCCCGAGCCTCACGAAGTGATCTGCTGCTAGCGGCAAACTAGATCTGAGGGTTAACATCGGAGGATCATGGGATATTACTGTGCCTCGAACTTTCTCGAAGATGCGAGCTAGTGATGCGGCCGACTCGGAGCCGAGGATCAGCTCCGAACCCGTGTGTAAGAGCAAACGGCGAGATTGAACAATTTCACATTGGGATAAGTATGTCCATTGTTCGAGAGTCTTTATTCGGAGGATGAACAGATGAGGAAGTCTCTGCAAGTTCCTTCTTGGTGGTTGCTGCCACCACCACCATAGCATCTATGGGTACTCCTTTTGTTAGAAATTCCTTGCCCAAAGGAGCTGACAAAAGTTTGTCTGGCCTCTGAGGGACCGGTTCCGTAGTGTTGGGTGCCTCCCATGCCTTGTGACTAATCAGGTCCATTAGTTCATCGAAAGGCGGGGACACCCAGGAGGCTGAAGGTTGAGACCCAAAAGCCCTCAGGTACACTGACTCATCAGAAAGGGTGGTGGTCTGCCAGCCGCCTCTTGCTTGAGGATCTCTAGAATATCTGCAAAAGAAATATCATCAGAGGACGACTGTGGGAACCCTTCCGACTCATCGAGGTCAGTGTCTGAAGTGATGGACTCAACTGGGGAGTCAACATGTTTCCTCTTGCAGGTTCTCTTCTGAGGTGGCTCCTCAGAAGGACATTCTGAGGAGGCCTCGGATGAGAGGGGTTCGCCCAATGGGGGATCCTGGGTCTCTGCTGTCTTGAGGAACGTGTGGTGCTGAGACGGTAGCCGGTGCCTTGGGGGGACGAGTACTGGTATCCTTCTGTGGGGCTGAATGGGTAGACAATGGAGCCAATGACATCAGACCCGAGGCTGATGTGGGAGCAGAGCTAACTCGAGCAGACGCTCCGAGGGATAGACTCAGCACCAAAGAAGATCGGGGCAGAGAATCCCCCCCAGGGCCAACCAGGGAACCTTGGTTCCCAGACTCACCAGACAGCGCCGAGAGAGTCGGAGCAGATGTCGGTTCCGTGAACACCAAAGGGGGTCGGAGAACAGAGGGGTCCACAGAAAGTGGTACCGAGCACTCCAGCTCTGAAGGACCAGCTTGGCTCAGAATAGGAACAACAGTGGGCACAGTAGGCTCTGAAACCAAATGGGTGGGAACCAAGAATAATTTAGTCAGCGCCGGCGACTTGAGGAGTCTACGCACCACCCGTTCCACGTCATCATCTGATAAGCTTCTTGTAGACCTGGAAGACAGGGAAGGAGATAATGACCTATGGGGGATTGGTGATCTCAAGGTTGGAGAAACCAGCGAAATCTCAATGGGCCGGGCTCCGACTGGAGGTATCTTGCGGCTCTGAAGGCTTTGGAGCCGAAGTACCAGGCCCATCAACCGAAAGGACTTCTGACAGCTCCAAGGACAGCTACAAGTAGTGGCATCTGACATTTTTGGGAGTTTGGTGGCTCCAACTGAGCCGATACAACTGGAGATGGTCTTTTATGAGATTTATCCTTTTTTGAAGGAGGAGCTGAAGAAGAGGAGGAATAGCTATGAATGGCTTCCTCAAAAGACGGGCTTTAAGAGCCCTTTTAGAATCATCTTGTTTCTTCTTTCCTGAAGAACTCTAGCAGTAAATGAATGACAGAAGGTGCAGTCTTCTTGGAGATGAATGGCACCAAGGCAATAAACACAAACATGTCCATTTGTGATGGACATTTTTTGCGAGCACTTCTGACATTTTTTTAAAGCCCGAAGGCTTATGTTCTCTTTTTGGTCTTCAGACATTTTCCAAAGACGACCCTAAAAGCGATAGCAAAACCACAACAAATATTTATTAGCTAAAAGTAATATGCTAAATCTAAACTAAAGGTTACTACAGGACAACACAAGGAACAACAAGGGAAAGAAAAACAGAACCTCTAAAACGGTTCTATTTTCCAGACAAAATAATAAAACAGTACAAGACCTCTAACTTAAACGAGCTATAAAGACACAAACAATGAACAACCACCACTACACGGGATACCAAAGGGGCCTAGAAAGCGACGGCAAAAGTAGTGCTAAATGGGAAAAAACTATTACTATTTAACAAGAAGCAGCAAAGAAACACAAGAAAAACCTAGTAAAAATAAAGCTAAATATATGCAAAAATAGCAAGTTTTGACAAAGGTAAATAGAAAAAAAATATCACAACTTAACCACGGCCAAGATGAGCACATCCAACCTCGTAAAGCAGCAAACAAGATCTGGGGAATTACACTACTACATTGTGGGATACCTTCTTGCCACGAGCCAGGTTTGAGACCTTCAGCTAAGTATTCGGCCGAGTCGAAGCCAAGGATCGGCTCCGAACCCACCATTGTAAGAATGAAGGTGAGATAGGACATCTGTGGTTTAGTTGTTTTAAGATGGGACAAACGTTAACACTTCTGTATATGCACTGTATCTGAATGTCTGAACAGGAACTGGCCTCACTGCTGGGATATCAGGATAGGTTTGGTACTTTTTTTTTTTTGGGGGGTGATGCAATTAAAATTAAAAATAGGACAGTAACAGTGAAGCCTCCTCAAATATGAAAAGTTAGCCGTTTATGAAACGCTATTCATAATTAGTATCTAGAAATTTGGTTACAAAATTCACTTGCACATGTTAAGGCATACAGAAGTGAAGAAAAGATTAAAAAAAGAGGTGTTCTGATGGTGTTAAATAGATTAGAAGCAGCAGGCTAAAATAAGAAGTTATGTTCTTACCATAACGTTCCATGTGAATTGTTCATCTCGCCTTTGTTCTTACACACAGGTTCGGAGCCGATCCTCGGCTCCGAGTCGGCCGCATCACCAGCTCCGCATCTTCGAGAAAGCTCGAGGCACAGTAATATCCCATGATCCTCAGGTGCTAACCCTCAGATCTAGTTTGCTATACCAGAAGAATCCCTCTAGAAACTGTGTCCTAAACACTTAGAACAAACACTACACACTGTCTGGTACCCTGCCATCAACTAGAGGAGAAAAGATGTCATTCCTGATGTAAAGTAATAAGCTGAATGCTAATGTCTAGAGAAGACTGAACAAGAATTCAGTTGAACCCATTCTCCCAGACCGCAGGGGGGGGGGGATGCAAGAACAAAGGCGAGATGAACAATTCGCATGGAACGTTATGGTAAGAACATAACTTCTTAATGTGAAATTGTTCAATCTCGCCGTTTGTTCTTACACACGGGTAGCGTCCCTAGCTCCTTTTCCCTGGGTGGCTCAAGGGAGAACATTCCTGAGTACAGTGGAACCAAACGTCACCCTGTCCCTGGAGTTTTTGTCTAGTTTATAGTGGGCGATAAAAGTATGTGGTTTTGCCCAGGTTGTCGCTGCACAAATGGTATCTAAAGGCAAACGAGCGGTATGGGCTAAAGAGGTAGCGATCGCCCTTGAAGAATGAGCTCTGGGTTTGAAAGGGAGTTGTTGTTTCGATTCAGCATATACAAAATTTATGCAGTCTGAGAGCCATTTGGACAAGGTAACCTTCATTACCGCCTGTCCTTTCCTTTGGTCAGCATATGAGACAAATAGCTGGTCTGACTTTCTGTATTCTTTTGTCCTGTGCAAGTAAAATCTCAGCTGCCTGTGGACGTCCAATTTGTGCAGCGTATATTCTAACTTATTGGAGTGTTTTTTGAAGAAGGTAGGTAGTTCAATGGATTGATTGATGTTTTGAATGGAACAAACCTTCGGAAGGAAGGACGGATTGTTGCGCAGGGTTACTCTAGGTGAAAAATCATGTACGGGGGTCGGATAGATAGAGCCTGCAACTCTGAAACTCTCCTGGCGGAAGTGATGACAACCAGAAAGAGCATTTTCCACGAAAGAAATTTTAACGGGGTTGTGGCGGCTGGTTCGAATGGGGGCAACATGAGTTGTGACAGCATGAGATTAAGATTCCAAGGGGCTACTGGATTACGAAAGGGGGGACGGAGGTGAAAGGTACCTTTCATAACAGCTTTGCAAAGCCTGTGGGACATAAGAGAACTATCTCCCCGACCAACATGAAAATTGGATATAGCCGCCAGATGTACCCTTATTGTGGAGGTTGATGCACCTTCTTGAAAAAGTGTGGTAAGGAAATCTAGTATCTTGTGTACTGGAGCCCCGAATGGATCTATACCTTGTTTGGAGGCCCAGTACGCAAAACGGTTCCATTTGTTGTTGTACAATTTCCTTGTAGATGATTTGTGAGAAGATACAATAATGTGTTGTACTGCAGGGGATAGTAACTCTGACCTGGCTAAGATGGGAAGCGGAGCAGCCAAGCTGTCAGTTTGAGGGACTTGAGGAAGGTGTGAGGAACTCCCGACGAATGTGTCAAAAGGTCTGGCTCCGGGTCCAGAATCCATGGCTCCTCCACTTGATGGGATTGAAGGAAGGGAAACCAGATTTGTGGAGGCCTGAATGGGGCTTATCAGTATGGTCTTCTCCAGACGTTTGGCTTTCTGCAAGAATCTGGGAATTAGTGGAACAGGAGGAAAGGCGTAAAGGAGACCCGGGGGCCAATCGTGTACTAGTGCGTCCCTGGGGACACCCCCGGAGGGGGTAACAGGGCAAAGTAGCTTCTGCATTTGGCATTCAATGGGGATGCAAACAGGTCGCAGCAAGGCTGGCCCCATCTGCGGAAAATCTCTTCCGCCACTTGAGATTTGAGGGACCACTCGTGAGGGGAACAGGATGGCTCTGTTCAGCCTGTCCGCGATTACGTTGGATGTCCCTGGGATGTGTGTTGCTATCAGGAAGCGTCCAGTGGATTTCGCCCATTGCCAAATTCTGAGGGCGCCTCTGCATAATGGGTAAGACCTGGTTCCCCCTTGTTTATGTACCAGAGTACTGACATGTTGTCTGTCTGAACTGTCACTGTTCCCTGAGGTAAGGACTTGTGAAAGTGTTGCAACGCTAGAAACACCGCCCTCAGCTCTAGGACATTGATGTGCAGGTTGTACTCCAAGTTGGACCACTGACCTTGGACTGTTTGTCCCTGAAAAAATCCCCCCACCCTATCAGGGAAGCGTCCGTGGTTAGAGTTGCTACCGGACTGGGTAAGACAAACGGTCGTCCTAGTGTTAGATCTTGACTGTGTATCCACCACAAGAGATCCTTTTTGCAAGAGTTCGTGATCAATATCTCGTGAGATAGTGGAAGCTGTCGGTAAGACCACTGAGCGAATAGCATCCACTGAAGAATCCTCATATGCATCCTGCCTAAGGCGAGTACGATAAGGGAGGCTGCCATCAAGCCTAGTACTCTTAATATTTGTCACGCAGGAACTCTCTTGCTTTGGAGAAGGACCGAAATTTGATGTCTGAGGTCTGACACTCTTGGTGGGGGGAGAGTAACTCGAGCTAGTGAAGTGTTTAGCTGTGCTCCTATAAATAAGATACGCTGTGACACCGATAAGACAGACTTTCCAAAATTCACCGTTATGCCTAGAGAGGAGCAGAGGTTGATGGTGTAATCCCTGGCTTGCAGAAGACGATACTCGTTGGTGGCGTATAGGAGCCAGTCGTCTAGATAGGGAAACACCCGGAATCCCCTTCGTCTCAGGTGAGATGCTATTACTGCCATGCATTTGGTGAACACCCTGGGGGCTGAGGTGAGACCAAAGGGCAGAGCGCGAAACTGAAAATGACTGGCTCTCAGCCGGAAGCGCAGATGATCTCTGGACGCCCTGGCCATCTTGATATGGTAGTACGCGTCTTTGAGATCTATAGAGCACATCCAGTCGCCCTCCTGCAGAAAAGGAAGGATTGACTGTAGCGTGACCATCCGGAACTTTTCCTTTTTCACGAAGGCATTTAGTTTGCTGAGGTCCAAAATTGGCCTCCAGTCCCCTGTTTTCTTTGGAACTAAAAAGAACCTTGAGTAAGTTCCGGATCCTATTTGGTCCGCCGGGACTGGTTGGATGAGACTGTTTTCGAGCAACCTTCTTATCTCCACGGTTGCCTGGTCTCGCAGACTGGGTGGAACATCTGGGAGATTTTTGGGGCTGGGTGGCATTCTGATGAATGGAATGTTGCAGCCTCTGGTAACTATGCTTTTTACCCAGGAATCTGATGCAAGATTTAGCCAGGCCTCTGGGTATAGCGCCAAGCGACCCCCGACTGTCTCCAGAGTAGGACAGTCGGGCCTGCACTCAGGAGTGCTGGAAGGGCTTCCCAGAGAAGGTATCTCGGTCGCCCTGATTTTGCGGACCCCCTCTGCCAGCTGGGCGGCGTCTTCCATTTCTTCCCCTTCCTCTGCCTCTGGAGGGGGCTTCACTTTGGGTGGGCTGAAAAGATCCCAGAGTCTTTCGGAACCACATTTTTCCGCCTCGTTGCCCTTTGGGGTAGGGTCTAGGTGGGGCGGAAAAATGGACCCCTACGGCAGACAGGGTCTTCCCTTCTTGCTCACACCTCGTGAGAGTCTCCTTTACTTTGGACCCAAACAAGGGGGCACCATCAAAGGGGGCGTTGGCAAAGGAAGACTTGAAGGCTTCTGCAAAGGAGCATAAGCGCAACCAGGATTGCCTCCTTAGGGCGATCGCTGAAGCTGCCGCTCTACTCGACCCTTCGGCTGCGTACGAAATCAGCCTCATGGACGAGTTCACTATAGAATTTAGGGTGTTAAGTTGCGCTGTCACTTTCTCGGCGACAGCAGCATCTGTGTTTCCCTGGAGAGTATCTCCCAGTTCCTTAATGAGATCTCTCTGTAAACGTGTAAAATGCGTAAGGTAGTTGAGCGATCAGATGGAAAAAGTCGCATAACTAAATACGCGCTTCCCATACCTGTTCATCGTCCTGGAATCCTTATTAGGGGGATGGACAGAGGAAGATAATTCAGACATCTCCTTCTTAGTGGCAGCCGCCACCACCATAGTATCCACGGGAACTCCTTTTGTAAGGTAAGATTTGTCTTGGGGGGCCGTCATGTATTTGTTTGGCTTGCGGTGGACTGGTTCCACTGTATCGGGCGTTTCCCAAGCCCTCCGGGCTATTAGATCCATGAGTTCGTCAAATGGCGGGGTCACCCAGGAGGTAGAAGGTTGAGCCCCAAATGCCTTCAGCAAGACCAATTCATCCACAGAAGGGGTAAGGGTAAGCCAGTCTCCCCTCGGTTTCAGGATTTCCAAAATGTCCGCAAACGAGACATCTTCAGGGGGGGACCGCGGGGACCCTTCTGCTTCATCCAAATCGGTATCAGATGTGAGAGATTCCTGGGGGGAATCAATGTGCCTCCACTTGCACAATCGTTTCCTCGGAACATCCTCAGCGGGGGCTTCTGGGGATGCATCCGAGGAACCGGGGTCGCCCTGTGGGGCTGTCTGAGGCATTGGGTCTCGACGCTTGGTAGGGACCGAAGGCACAGAAGCAGAATGCGGGCCTTTCGGGGAAGGAGAAGAAGAGACTGATGATGTATGTGTCTGATCAGACAAGACCTTCCTCATGATGTCGAAGGCAGCGGTGCCCCAATCAGGGGATCCGACCCGATCCGAAGATGGTGGTCGTTTCTCCGGAATTGGAGCCACGGGCTCTGACACAGAGGACGGATCCGAACTGATCTGAGCTGAGGCACTGAGGGGAAGAGTCGGAACCGATATCTCGGTTCGACTGTCCCCCCCGGAACCCAAGAAAGATCTTCGGCTCCAAGACTCTCCGGCTGGTTCCGAAGGAGTCGAGGTCAATGGGGCCGATAGCACTACTGGAGGCTTCGGCACCGAAGGCTCTATGATCATCGGTTCTTCGACTCCTAGCTCCGATGACTCGATGGGTCTCTGAGGAGGAAGTGTCGAAGGGACAGGAATAGTCTCGAGTTTCGAAACCAGCTGGGACGAAACCTCGATTAATTTGGACAGAGCCGAGTTCTCCATTAGCTTCTGTACCACTCGATCCACATCGGAGTCGGAAAGCGGCCTCGAAGAACGGGTCGAAGCCGTCACCGAGCAAAGGATGGAATGCGGTGGTACCTCTGACACTGGCTCCAAGACCGGAGTCTCGATTAGAGACAAGCGCTCGACGCCTGGCACCGAGGTCATAGGAGCCGGCGTCCGAATCTAGAAAGAGGTGCTCGGAGCCGATGACTTGGGCTCCGACACTCTTGAAGACTTCGACCCCTTCGAAGACTGACACTTGTTCAGCCTTGTCCAGGGCCTCTTGAAATTCGGGTTTAAGCAACCTTCTGTCAACCAACTTCCTGCGTCTTTCCAGCATGACCCTCCCACTAAAGGAATGACAAATGGAACAGTCTTCCTGCAAGTGGAGAGGGCTAAGACAGTAGACGCAGGATGAGTGGTTATCAGTAATGGACATCTTCTGTCCGCACTGACATCTCTTAAAGCCTGATTTGGCTTTCTCTGACATTTTGAATATATATAGTATATGTCCAAAAACACAGCACACTTAGAAAAAACACACTATATAAATGTGTGTAAAATTTAAATGTCTATAATAATAATAGTAATAATAATAATAATAATAATAATAAACTAACAGTTTAACTCTAACCTACCATATTATAGAAATATTCAAAACACAGCACACTATAATATATATATATATATATATATATATATATATATATATATATATATATAAAAAGAAAAAAACAGTTAAGGCAAAAATTTACAAAGGACTATGAACATACTGTCAATCCTGACAGAAAAAAACGCAGGCCTTAACTAGTAAAAATTAAACTATCTATTCTGAGTAAAATACACTCTCAAATAACACTCCTACACTAAATTACTTATAAACAACCTATTTTAAACACTAAGAACTAGCTATAAGCTGACTAAATGAAAAAATATAGAAAAAATATACTGGCCCGAGCCTCTCATATGCGATCTGCTGCTAGCGGCAAACTAGATCTGAGGGTTAGCACCTGAGGATCAAGGGATATTACTGTGCCTCTAGCTTTCTCGAAGATGCAGAGCTGGTGATGCGGCCGACTCTGAGCCGAGGATCGGCTCCGAACCCGTGTGTAAGAACAAACGGCGAGATTGAACAATTTCACATCATTTTTTCATGTCATTAGTTGCATGCATTTCAGTATGCCCAGTAGACATGCAGTACTTTTTTAAAAAGCTGTTAAAATATGACAAGACTATCTGAGATAGAAATAAGGTGTGGATATCATGGTTGAATCTGATACAGTCTAGCAAGTAACACAGGGGAGACCATCACAGATGCTTACTTTCAGTATGAAGTGGTACAGATGAAAATGAACTCCATCTGTTAACTGCATAACTGTGACATTACACAGAAAAGGCTGATGAGTGATTATTGCTTATCTGTAGGATTTTGACAGCGACTGTTTGGGATATCATGGCAGGCAGACTGATCCTACTCATGCTTATAAAATATATGGGACTTAATATTTTAGCAACCCAAGAGATTAATCCTTGAAATATTTGCTTAACGGAGAAAGTAAGACAGGGCTGCAGTACAGCTAAGGAGGGGGAAAAAACTGCATTTTTTGTGGAACGGCTGCTAGGACCCAAGTAGGTACTTGGTCTCAAGTTCAGCAAAAGTCTGGATTGTGTAATAGCTCCATTTATTTTCTTTGAGTTAACTGCAAAGCTAATAAGTGTCAATGAATTGTGTACTAAGCTTCCAGCACTGACATCCTGGTTACTGGAAGCTAGGGACCAACACCCAATAGTTAAATATTTGATTAGTCAGGCATGTAATGTTTTAAAACAATTAAAAGCAAGTAGTGGTAGTTAAAATGAGGTCAGAGTGAAATACGTTTTAAATGAAGGTTTAGACAATTTGAGTTGGCCGTGATCTGTCAAATGCCATGCCATACCACTAAATCCAGCAGGTTTAGGATTTTTGTATGGAAGTATCTACAGAAATATATTTATGCCCCCCCCCCCCCCCCAATTAGGTTTAACGTGTGCTTCCAAACATGGACCTTATGTGTTGGAGACTAACAGATGATGTTTTATGTAATGTTAAAGCCTGAACAGATATGTATCAACTGCAATACTTGTGTTACGTAGAAATGTAGGGATTACAAGGCACCCATGTTATGGGTTATGATAAAGGACTACACAGTCCAAAAGAAAGTGCATTACACTGTCACCACTACTGATGGCAATGGCCAAGACCGCTATCGCAAGGAAATGGAAACACTGGAATCGACACTGCAGGATATAAATTGATAACGGAGGAGTTGGACAAGGGGGGGGCTGTAATGTAAAAACAATATTCGTGGACAGCTATATAATCAAGTGGTTGCCGTGGTGTATTGCAACACGACAGAAGCCTTAGTATAACGGAATAGTTTGCTTTACAGCATATTTCCTTTAAAGTTGAGCAAATCTTTAATATGACTGTTTAAATAACTACAATATAAATGATCAGTATCAATTTGGGCAATCTGCCTTCTGAAATTTCTTTAAGAATGTTTTGAATTGTTTGCAAACAATGTCACAAGATTTCTGATGTTCTTGTTTTCCTTCACATGCCTATAAATTTTTAGATGGCTCATTTTTCTTTTTTCAACAAGAATAATAATGATTACTGAGTGATACGTTATCTATGGAGAATCCAACCTTAAAATAAACTGTATGTATATTACGTGACTGTAAGCACTACATTATCACAAGACTGTACCAGTCAATTAACTTGTTTCGTATTAAGATTTCAAATTACTTCAACAACGCTTTGATGCAACTACATGTGAACGTTTTAAAAATATTAGAGATAAGATTACGGTTCTGAAACAATAGCAATAACAAAGGTGGTATGTACTGATGCTGAATTTATACAGGATATGCAGCACTTAACTCCAAACAGACAATACAGATTACCAAGCACAAGGATATATATACACGACTGGAAAACATTAAACTGACAATTGAGGGAAAAGTGCTAAAACTGCTGCATGGATTCTCCTCAACAATCACTTTTTTTTCCCTTTTGTGCGTATTTCCCAGTATTTAAATTAAAAAAATTTTCAGTGGGTAAACAGTACAGAGTTTTCCACCCAATAGTAAGTTAATGATGTGTAACAGGTTAAAATTTAACACCATTTGAACAAGTCAATTAAGAATATTATTACACACACTTCAAATGAGTAGTAAGTTTTACTTATGAAAATTATTTGCAAACTATATGAAAATTAAACTAGAGAGAAAAGCATATCACATAAATCATTATAATGGTCTCTACTTGGAATAGAGTCTAGAAAACATGCAGACGTTGTTTCTTAATACTTAGGACTACATAAATTATAATATAAAGTCATACCAAATAAAACCTATATCATTTGCACTGTTTAGCTTGTTGATTATCGCATGCACTGCAGTTATCTCCACTGTTTAAATTGAGTTTTTTTTTGTTTTTAAATGCTATTTCTCTACTTATACTTGTTATCAAGCCTCCCTCTATTAGACCCAAGCCATTAGTTCCCCAGCAGCGGTGTTTCCCAAGATCTGCTAGAGTGGGAGTTATGCACAGCAGCTGTCAGTTGAGTAAATCTTTGGGAGTTTCTCTCACAAACAATATGGTAATGACAGCATTTTCCCCACCTGGTGGGGGTGGAGCATCCCACTTCACTACAGAGGCTTGCAATACCCTCCCCAGAGTGACAGCATCTGTACAATTGGTAATGAGGACTACTACCTGGAAGTCAGGTGATGAACAATAAGGCTCCTCCAAAGTACTGTGGTTGGAGACATCTTGGTCTGCCCCCCCAAACTCAAACCAAGACAGGCCTGCCAATCCTATCTGGTCAGTATCATCAAGAAACAAAGTTCCCAGGTGAATCCTGGCTATCTGAAATGGTCAAGGCTTTATTTTTAAATGCCATCATATCTCTTTTTTGGGGGTATGTTAGTCGGTCGATGGCATTTTTAGCAAGTGCTGAACATTCAAGGAAATTTAAGTGAAACAACTTTCACCGACAATGGAGCAATTATTTCTCCACTGTTGTGCAACCTCAGAGTAAGTATACTTCAGTTCTGGGGTGTCCCATCACATAGGAGGTTGTAGGGTGTCTGCCTTCACGCAAAAGCAATATACCCAACAAGGCTTAATGAAAGTTGTTTCAGCCTTTTTAACAATTCGACATTTGATTATAGAGGGATAGGATTCTGGCTTTTTATTAACCCCCACCATATGTATAATCAAGAGGACCCCAGTTCAACGATATCTAGCAAAAGGTAGGAACCACTGATTAGCTGAAAGTGACATACATAATGCTCACCTGCCCAATCTGAAATCTAAATCTTGTTATTGTAAATGCTTCATATGCTATGAATCATAGAAAAAAATACAGTTTCTAATTTTGGAAAAAAAAAAACTGGTCTATACACTATTATGTAAACTAATCAATGTGCACCTGCAAAACTGCCAGCAAATTCACACCAGTATTGGATTCAAGATGTCATGCTGTGTATTTACCTTACCAGTCAGCAGTTTAGCTTCTTCCTACAGGAAAGAACACTGGTCACAAAATGAACTGTGTAGGTCAGATGTCATGTAGCTTGCCTGGAAACGGTCTGCCTTGCATTTTTTAAAAAATATCAAATGTCTATTTAAACAGCTATTTCAGTAGTGTAACTGCTCATCTCAAAAAGTTATTTATAGATATCTTCCCTGTATTAACAGCTTCTGTTCTAATAAACCCAGCTGATAAGTTGTTTTTGTAAGTAAAAGTCTTCTGCTGCTGCGATAAGCATGGAAATATTGCAGCCTACATGTAGTAAGGTATTATAGGTTGAAGTCTTTCATGATGTTCTCAGCACCAAGAACATTTCAAACATCCTTCCTTACTAACAAAATAAAACCAAAAAAGTGCAGGTTTTCCTAAAAAAAAATGTTGTATATGGTAGATGTTATATCTATTGTATTACTTGCACCCACCCTTGCCTTGAAAAGTGCAGAAACATACATTTTAAAATTAGTGCTGGAAGCAGCAGACATGAGAAAAAGGGAAATCACTTTTACGAGGAGTTACTCTGCAAACTATGAAATGGCTGCTGGTACAGAAAATGGTATTTTGGTCATTCACAGCTAGATGTGAATTCTATCTAGACCTTGGGTTAAACCTCTTCTGGGCAACTGTGTGTCAATTCTGGCTGCCTTACCTAGGGACACTAACCAATAAATCTCTGCAGACACATACTAATATGAAAACAAGAGTGAGATGGAATGATGGTAGTTTGTCCTAGTTATACACAGATGGGGACTTACAGGGTACAGGCCAGGGGTTCACAATTTCACATGAATACGACAGAACTTAACATTAAAGATAGAACAGAGATGGGCAAGTATGATAGCCAAATCAAACAAAATAGTTTTGTATCAGCATAGACCACCATTTTCTTTACAAATGTGATAGAAGACCACTGTAATGCACAATCAAAATGAGTCTGAAGGAATAAAACTACTTCTGGAAGAAAAAAAAAAAAACAGGAGAGAAGTCATCTGTTGCAGGATTAGCTACATAAAGACCTGAAAGAGTTCTGTATTTACGTAGACTGCTTCACTTGCGGTGGCAGAAATATTGGTTTATATTTGCTATGTGCTACAGTCAAATGCAGCTAATGACTTTATGAAATGTCCTCTGCATCACTTTTTCATAGAAACTATGAAGAAAAAAAAAACTACAGAAAGGACGCACCAATTACACAGAAGTGGCTTGAGACAAATTTCCATTCAAGAAAAAATTACTTACCTCTTGGTGAGTGCAGGAAGACAGTCTACAAGGACAGAAATATCTTGTATCCTGTAAGAAAGAAATACAAAAGGTTACAGCTTTTAGAGAACAGACACATAGTGAACAGCTCTACTACAAATGCTTGAAAATTAAGTAACACATTCTGTAACCTGTAAACAGACAGAAATTCAAAGGATGCTACAAAACAAATCCCCAAGATTTGAGTACAAGACTGTGTACATGCGTGCGTGTTAAAAGTACAAAAATATGTAATAAAAAAAATTTAAACAAAAGTTATATACTTACTATAAATATCTGCAGGAATGGAGTCACTCAGTGACCTCTACAACTAAGGCTGCATACATTATGTGTATTCAGAATTCCAAACTTTCCTAGTATATAATACTACTTCACCTCAAAGCACTGCAAAGTACAGTTGTGTACATTTACCATAAATGTAGATGTTCGAGTGTATTCACTGTTGCAGTCATCACATTTGGAGTCATCTGCTTGCAGTAGCCCTCACTCGGCCTGATTAACAAAGTCTTGGGTCCTGCAATCGGTTGCGGTTTCTTCTTCTGTGACGTCAGGTTGTCAGGGGTATAAAACATGCAGCCGATGCCATTACATCAGTTTTTCTTGCCCCAGATGTCAGGTGCCCCACTAATGGGAAGCAATTAAATGCAAAAGTACAAAGATATACCTCCAACAAAAAAGCAAATACACCAAAAAGGCTTTTAAGCATAGTAAAGGAAAGTAGAGGTATAGCCAAAAGAAGTTTGGGGGCTGGAGGGAGGGTAACCTGGACTGAAACAGTGAATACACTTGAACATCTAACATATGGTAAGTGTACACAACTGTACTATGTTCTTCTTGTTTCACTATTGCAGTCATTACATTTGGGTAGATTCCCAAAGCTATGGTTGGGAAGAGGAATTTAGACAGCATTAGGGCCAGCTATAAGGCCCTGCAAGACTGCAGTGGCAAAGCCAGCTCTGGATTTAGAGAAAATTGGGAAATGATAATAGCGAAATGGTAATACTTGGTGAAAGTATGTACAGAACTCCAGGTAGCAGCTTCTAGGATGTCTCTGGTAGGGACGCCTCTGAGAAAGGCTGTAGAGGTAGATGCAGCCCTGGTGGAGTGAGGTCTGATCCCCTGGGGTATTGGTTTTCCATGGTGCTTATAGCATAAATAATGCAATGGCTTATCCATTTAGAAATGGTTTGCTTTGAAATAGCCTTCCCCTCTGCCCCTGTAGCAAATGCCACCAGCAGTTGTTCAGATTTCCTTTGAGGTTTAGTCCTGTCCAAGTAGAATCTAAGTTGTCTGTGCACATCTAAAGAATGCAGTATCCGTTCCCCTTTATTCTGTGGATTGGGAAAGAAGGTTGGCAAATGAATGGACTGATAACACTGGACACCACCTTGGGGCATGAAGGATGCATGGTTTCTGAGGGACACCCTGTCAGCATGAAAGATGATGAAAAGCTCCACTGCCATAACGGCCTGTAATTCAGATACCCTTTCAGCTGAAGTGATTGCTAAAAGGAAAGCTGCTTTCCAAGAAAAACTTAAGTTTGCAGTAGCAGCTGGCTCGAAAGGAGGTAGAGTGAGTTTCTCCAAGACAAAGTTAAGGTCCCAGGCTGGGGATGGAGCTCTCCTGGGTGGTCTCATATTTTTGGCCCGTCTGAGGAACTGCTTGAGCAGTGGATGAGAGAAGAGGGGAGGTTCTGTGTTATAATGAGCTGAAATGGCGGAGGCGTGGATTTTAATGGAGGAAAAAGACAGGCCCTTGTGAAGCATCTCAGTTAAGTACTGTAAAATCTGAAGTAAATTGGGCACTGCTGTGCTCATTCCTTGAGATTGGTTCCAGGCACAGAATCTTTTCTATTTTTCTGTATAAGATTTTCTAGTACTAGGCCTCCTTGCCTCTAAAATGATATCCATCACATGTTTGCTGAGGGATGATAAAAGAGAGATTAAGTAATTAGCCAGGCTGCAAGGTTCAGTGTTAGAAGCTGAGGGTGCAGAATCTGGTTCTCCTGCTGAGACAGCAGGGAAGGAGTCTGAGGCAGGTGCCATGGAGATAACCGTGACACACTGCGCAGGAGGGGGCACCAGTGTTGACACGGCCAGTCGGGAGCAATCAAAATCATCCTTGGTTTGCCTGTCTGATTTTTAGTAGTACTTTGGAGAGCAGAGGCAGAGGGGGGAAGGCATAGACTGATAGGTTTTTCCAGCTGAAGGACAGAGCATCCACTTTCCAGGCTTGTTTGTGGGGAGTCCTTGTGCAAAATTTGTCCAACTGGTAGTTCTGGGGAGAGGCAAACAGGTCTATATCTGGGCTCCCCCCCATTTGCTTGTCAACATGTTGAAAATCCTCGGTTCCAGTTTCCACTCGTGTGGGTCCATGAGGTTTCTGCTTAGTCCATCTGCCAGTGTATTTAATTTTCCTGGCAGGAACTGAGCTTGTAGGTGCACTTGGTAGCTCAAGGCTGTGTTCCACAATGCCATGGCTAGTCTGCAGAGGGGGTACGAATGTGTACCCCCCCTGCTTGTTTATGTACCACATAACAGTGGTGTTGCCCATCTTTACCATTAGTTGTCCTAGAAGAATGTGGTCCTTGAAGATTGTCAGAGCATGCTGTACAGTTAACACTTCGTTTTGATTGATATGCAGGTGCATTTGACTTGGGTGCCATTTGCCCTGAATGCGCTTCCCTGCCAGTTGAGCCCCCCATGCATAGTCTGATGTGTCTGTTAGGGTTTGGGTGGCAGGGGGTGGTGTGAAAGGTAGTCCCTTGTTTTGGTGGCAGGTCTCTGCCCACCAAAGGAGCTCTAGGCGTAGGCAAGGTATGATCGGAATCATTGTTTCTAGGTGTTGAGAATGTTGATACCATAGGCTTTTTAGATACCACTGTAGTTTCCTCATACGCAGTCTTGCACATGGAATTAAAAGAATGCAGGAGGCCATGAACCCCAAGGCTTGCAGTATTTGTCTTGCAGATAGCAGGGTTTTTGTGGCCACTTGTTTGAAGTAGGTTGTCAAATTAATTTGTCTGGTGTGAGGTAAGCCATCTGGAAAGTTGTATTCAGGCTTGCTCCCAGGAATATAATTTGTTGACATGGTACCAGGTGTGATTTCTTTTAGTTTATGGTATACCCCAGACAAGTTAGAACCCTTTGTATGAAGGCCAGCTTGATTCAAATTATGTCCTGGCTTTCTGCCTGAATTAGACAATAGTCCAGGTATGGGTATATTTGAATATTTCTTTGCCTGCAAAATGCAATAACTGGAGCTAGGCACTTCGTGAATACCCTGGGTGCAGTAGATGAGCCAAAGGGCAGTGCAGAGAAAGTACAGTTTTGTACCTACCATAAATGTAGATGTTGGAGTGTTCACACTGCTGCAGTTATCACACTTGGGTTATCTGCCGTCAGGCGGTCCCGCAGTCGGCCCGAGTTCCAAAGTCTTGGTCCGGCGTTGGTTGCTGTAGCTTCTTCCCCGACGTCAGTGCGACAGGGGTATAAGAGAGGCAGCCGACACCATTTTCTTCAGTTTTTCTTGCCCCAGATGTCAGGTGCCCCCAAATAGGAAAGCAATACATAATCCTAAGTAAATTACATAAGTAGAAAACAATACCTACAGCTGTAAGCAAATACACCATATAGAAATACATCTTAGAGATTGTATAAACAGGGAGCTATCGATAAAACCCAGGTAAGAAGAGGGGAAGGTGGGAGGGTAACCTGGACTGCAGCAGTGTGAACACTCGAACATCTACATTTATGGTAGGTACAAAACTGTACTATGTTCATCGTGTTACACTGCTGCAGTCATCACACTTGGGTTGAATTCAAAAGCTAAGGCTGGGCGGTTGGTACTAAACAGGGTTTGGAGAAGCTAGTAGGCCCTGCAAAACTGCAGTGGCAAAGCCAGCTCTGGTTTTTGAGTATAGAGGTAAGTGGTAGTGCTTGGTGAAGGTGTGCACTGAACTCCAAGTTGCAGCTTCCAAAATATCCTTTGTTGGTACCCCTCTGAGGAAGGCTGCTGATGTTGCTGTAGCCCTGGTGGAATGAGGTCTAATGTTACCAGGTACAGGTTTCTCATGGTGTGTGTAGCAGAAATGGATACAATGTCCTATCCATTTTGAAATTATCTGTTTTGATATAGGCTTTCCTTGAGATCCCAGCAGCATAGGATACAAAGAGCTGATCAGATTTTCTGAAAACCTTTGTAAACGTAATTGCCTGTGAATGTCCAAAGAGTGTAGGAGCCTTTCCCCTTTATTCTGGGGGTTTGGATAAAAGGTGGGTAAATTAATGGTTTGGTTTAGAGCCACACTGGATACTACCTTTGGCATAAAGGAAGGGTTAGTTCGTAAAGAGACTCTGTCTTGATGAAAAATGATGAAATGCTCTGCTCCACTGCCATTAGGGCCTGTAGCTCTGAGACTCTTCGTGCTGAAGTTATTGCTAGCAGCAGGGCAGTTTTCCATGATAAAAATTGTAAAACAGCTGAAAAAGCTGGCACGAAAGGCGGTAGTGTAAGTTTTTCCAAAACAAAATTGAGGTCCCAAGTTGGTGTTGGTGCTCTTCGGGGCGGTCTTACGTTCTTAGCCCCTCTGAGGTACTGTCTTAATAATGGATGTGAAAAAATAGGAGGATCCGTGTTGTAATGAGCTGAAATAGCTATAGCGTGGATCTTTACAGATGAAAAGGAAAGGCCTTTGTGCAACATCTCAGTTAAATATTGCAGAATCTGAGGAATATTTGGGACAAGAGGATTTTGGCCTTTAGCCTGGTTCCAGACACAGAATCTTTTCCATTTGTCTGACTAGGTTTTCCTGGTGCTGGGTCTCCTGGCCTCCAGAATGACATCCATAACAGCTGTAGAGAGAAGTGTTGACTGGTTGTTTAGATAATCTGCCATGCAGCCAGATTTAAAGTCTTGAGCTGGCTGTGTAGAATCTGATTGTTTTGCTGAGTCAGCAGATGAGGAATTTGAGGTAAAATCCATGGTGGACCTTGAGCCATGTTCCTTAATATTGGATACCAGTGTTGGTGTAGCCAGTCTGGAGCAATGAGTATCATTTGTGGCCTCTCTAATCTGGCTTTTAGCAGCACCTTTGCCAGAAGAGGCAGTGGAGGAAAGGCATACACTGTTAGTGTTTTCCAACTGAATGAGAGGGCGTCCACTTTCCAAGCTAGTGTGTGGTATGTCCTTGTGCAAAACTTTCCCAGTTGGTAGTTTTGGGGGGAGGCAAACAGATCTATGTCTGGGCTCCCCCATTTTTGAGTTATCATTGTGAATACTTGTGGGTCTAGTTGCCACTTGTGAGGATCCATGATATTTCTGCTTAGTTCGTCTGCGAATGTATTTTTCTTTCCTGGCAGGAATTGTGCCTGTAGTTGAACTTGGTAGGTCAGTACTGTGTTCCACAAGGTCATTGCTTGCCTGCATAGGGGATAGGAATGTGTGCCCCCTTGTTTATGTACCACATCATTGTGGTGCTGTCCGTCTTTATTAGAAGTTGTCCTGGATGTAGGAGGTCCTTGAACATCCTGCTGTAAGGGTGCATCCAATAACTTTGCTTTAACATGATCAGGTAAAGTTTGTTCTTTTAACCAAGCATGCCTACGAATGACAGACCCTGTTACAGCTGCTCTGCAAGAAGCTTCCAATGAATCAAATCCACATTGCAAAGTATGTTTTCCCACTTGTTCTGCTGCATGCAACAAATCTTGCATTTCCTTGTAATCGGGCTCCTCTGTATGTGTGCTCATTTTTTGTTTTAATTGAGACATCAAAAATTGTTGATATTTCAGCATGTAAAACTGGCAATTTAAGGCCCTCATAGCTAGAGTAGCTGAGGTATATACTTTCTTTCCCCATCTGTCTAGTGCTCTAGAATCCCTTTCAGATGGTACAGGATTTTTAGCAATAGAGGCCTTAACCCCTTTGGGACCCTGGGAAATGGTTTCTGGGTCAGCAACAGGGATTTTATATAGGAATTTATGTGAGTCAGGGACTTTGAGGTATCTGTCTGGTTTGGCTGGTGCAGGAGGTAATGAATCTGGGTTAAGGCTAGATTCTGAATAAACATCATCCATAATGTCTAACACAGGTGGAATAGCAAGGGGTCTGTGCTGGGGTAGTAAGAGGAACTCTCGGAGCCTTTTCTTAGAATCAGGGTAATCCTGGCCTTCCCAGTGGAAATGTTCCCTCATGGTATGTAAAGTTTCCCCCAAAAGAGTAGTCTTCTGGAGGAGATGCTGAAGGAATAGACTCCTCAGCATCAGTGTCTTCATAAGGGGGAAAAGAGTACCTGGTCAGAGGAAGCGTAGTCCTCCTCCTGTCTAGGCCTTTTGTCAAGTGGGGGATGGGAACCCCTGATTAGGGTAATTAAGTCTTCGGCCATCTTAAGCATCTGTTTCTTAGGCATGGGGCCGTGCACTGGAGACTGCTGTACAGGCTTCCTCACTTTTAATGGAGTTTTCAGTTTTGCATCGGATTTTAATAGTAAGAGTAGTCGGTCTGAAGACACCTTCAGCAACTGACGGCCTTTCAACTGCACCGGAATCCCCTTCAGCCATGGAGTCGGAAGGGCCTAAAGATAAAGGCTCTGGAGGCCCTGTAATCTCCACGTGCGAGTCGGATGCAGGCTGGGGTTCTAAATCAGCGGTCATCAGGGGCTGCGTAGGCGCCTCACTGAAAACCGGAGAACCAGTAACTGGCCTAGCAGAGGCCTCGGTGTCTGGTTTGGGTTTTGGCTGCCTGTCCTTATCTTTGCGCTTTTTATGCATCCCGGTCGTCGGTTGCTCCAACGGCATGGTATAATTACATTTTCTACCAAAATAATGTCGGGCGAAATCAAACAGACGTTTAATAGTTTGTTTGTTAAACCTAGCACAAAACCGACAACCTGTGACGTCGTGGTCTGGGCCTAGGCAAGGGATACAATAAGAGTGAAAATCCTTATGAGGTATTTGCTTCCCACAAAAAATGCAATTAACTTTTTCTGACATCGGACTGAGGCAAGAAAAGGTTCCCCCAACGGGGTACTTAGCTTTATTGAAGACTTCGGTCTGAAATTAGATTTGAAAATCTCAGGAGTCGGCCGACCGGCACTTGCGAACTGCTTCTGCTTCAGGCACCGCTCGGCAAGAAAGACTGGAGAAAATGGCGTCGGCTGCCTCTTTTATACCCCTGTCGCACTGACGTCAGGGAAGAAGCTACAGCAACCGACGCCGGACCAAGACTTTAAAACTCGGGCCGACTGCGGGACCACCTGACGGCAGATAACCCAAGTGTGATGACTGTAGCAGTGTAACACGATGAACATCTGATAGCGAGTGTAGCCTGCTTTGAAGAGTAGGTATCTTCTGCAAGATTCCCTGACTGGGATGTGCAGGTATGCTTCTTTTAAATCTAGTGTCGCCAATCAGGCATCTTTGCCTAGCATAGGAAGTAACTGGTGAAGAGTCAGCATCTTGAATTTTGGAATCTCCAAAAAGGTGTTTAGAGTAGACAGGTCCAGGATAGGACGCCATGAATTGTCTTTTCTGGGTACCTGGAAAAGTCTAGAGTAGAAATCTTGTCCCTTTTTCTCTTCTGGTACCAGCTGAATAGGCCCCATGCTTAAGAGAGAAAACTTGTTTTTGGGCCTCTGCCCACTGATTTGGGGGTAGGTCCGGCCACCCACTTGGTGTTGGCAAAGTGTGGAAGTGAAATCTGTATCCCTGGGACACTATATTTAAAACCCATTTGCCCTGGGTAATGAGTTTCCAATTCTTTGCATGAAGAGCAATCTTTCCCCCCCAAAGGGGCAGTCAGTTGATAAGTGCTTGGAAATTTTAAAAGGAAGTCATTGAGACAGTTTACCATAGGGGGGAGTCTTATTATTCCCAGATTTGAAAGTGGAGGCCCCCCCACTGCTTAGTTCTGTGTTTCCCCTGGGACTGAAACCTGGGGTTTTTGCTGTGTCTGGGTTTGGCTTGAGAAGACCTGGAAGGGGCTGGAAAGGGCCAATTCTTAGAGGGCCAGTGCCTACTAAATCTAGGAGGCTGAACTTGTAAAAAAATATTTAACAGTTTGCATAGATTTAGCTTTATCTTCCATCTTTTTAAGAACTTCCTCAGCCTTGTTGCCAAACAGGCGGTCCTGATTTAAAGGAGCATCCAACAATTTAGCTTTAACATGATCAGGCAAAGATTGCTCCTGAAGCCAAGCATGCCTTCTGAGCAGACCCAGTAGCAGCGGTCTCTAATGAATCAAAACCAAATTGCAAAGTATGTTTTCCAACTTGTTCAGCAGAATGCATTAAATCCTGTAATTCTTTACTTTCCACACAGTCAGGAATCAACATCATTTTCTGTTTAAGCAGTCCAATAACATGTTGCTGATACTTTAACATATGAAACTGGCAGTTTAAAGCCCTAATGGCCAAGGTTGCAGAAGTGTAAACCTTCTTACCCCATCTATCCAGCGTCCTGGAGTCTATTAGAAGGGGTAGGATTTTTAGCAGTAGAAGCCTTAATGCCCTTGGGCCCCTGTGAAATAGTATCTGGATCTACAATAGGATTTTTAAAAAGGAACTTTTGGGACTCAGGGACCCTGTAGTACCAGTCAGGTTTTCTGGGAGCAGGAGGCAGGGAATCTGGGGCCAAACTAGATTCCGAAAAAGCATCAACAATGTCTAGTACAGAAAGAATAGCTAAAGTCCTATGCTACGGTAGGAGAAGGAAATCCCTAAGCCTCTTTTTTGAATCAGAAAAATCCTGACTTTCCCAGTGGAAATGCTCCCTTAGAATATGTAAGGTTTCCCCAAAAGAAAATCCTCAGGAGGAGAAGTAGAGGGAAAGGAGTCCTCTGCATCAGAATCTACATAACTAGATAAGGGCAAATCCAGATCATCAGAAGAATCAAAAAACAGAATCCTGATCAGAAGATTCATAATCAACTTCAGTCCTAGGCCTCTTAGAAGGGGAGGGGGGGGGGGTTGGCCACCCCTGATTAGAGTTATTAGATCTTCAGCCATTCGAATTTGTTTTTTAGGCATAGAGGCCTAAGCATGTGGCCTGGGCATCGCTTTTTTAGGCATGGATCGAGATTTAGGCCTAACTAAAGAAGGAGGCATCGGTTTAATATGCAAGTCCGTAGGCCTGAATACACCCTCAGAAGCCAGTGCCTGCACAGCGGCTCCAGACCCATCCAAGGTAGAGGCATCCGCGGGTTCCATAGTTAAAGCATCTCGGCGGCATACTGGACTTCGAATGGGTCTCAGTAGAGGCCTGCGAATCAGAACTAGCGGGTATCAGGGGCTGTGAAAGCGCCTCACTGAGTACCGGCGAACTGGCAACTGGCTTAGGAGAAGCGTCGTCAGCAGTTTTGGACCTCGGCGGCCTCAGTCTTATCTTTGCATTTTTTCGTAATCCCGGTAGTCAGATGGTTAACCGGCGACATTTCTGGATAATTAAACAGAGAACCGAAATATTTAGAGGCGAAAATGTACAGACGACGGATAGTGTACTGATTAAATAAAGCACAAAACCGAAAGCAACGTATGTCGTGGTCAGGGCCTAAGCAAGAAAATACAGTACGAATTAAAATCTTTATGAGGTATTTGCTTTCCACAAGTAATGCAATTATTAACTTTTACTGACATTGGTAAGGAGCAAGAAAAGTTTCCCCAATGGGGTACTTGGCTTTAGTTGAAGACTTTGGTTCTGAAACTCGAAAACGAAAATTTCAGGAGTCGGCTGACTGGCACTTGCAAACTGCTTCTGCTTCGGGTACCGCACGGCAAGAAAGACTGATGTAATGTTGTCGGCTGCATGTTTTATACCCCTGACATCATGGGAAGAAGGGACAGCAACCGACACAGGACCCAAGACTTTGTTAATCAGGCCAACTGATGGCTACCTGCAAGCAGATAAAGCAGATAACCCAAATGTAATGGGTGCAACAGTGAAACATGAACATCCCTGTCTGCAATAGCTCACACAGGTAAGACAGTACTAGAGGAGTCTCGCTTTTCAGCGGGTCCAACTCCCTTTTGAGACACCATATGGAGAATCTCTTCCATTTTGATAGGTAAGACTTCCTGGTATTTGGTTTCCTGGCCTCCTGCAGGACAGTGAGCACGTCCTCACTGTAAAGGTGTCTGAAAGGGATCGGAATCTCATCACCAACAGGGTGAATTGAAGAGATTGCCACTGCGGGTGCATTTCAGATCCCTTGTGCTGTGTGAGAAAGTCCACTCTGATGGGTAACTTGTGGTGATTGCCCTTGGATAGTTTTAAGAGGAGGGGGAGCCACTGCTGTTTTGGTCAATAGGGAGTCACCAGCAAGATTTTTGGTCTGTCCTGCTGGATCTTCAGCAGGACCTTTTGAACAAAGGGGGGGGGGGGGTGCATAGAGAAACATCCCTTTCAAAGAAATTGAAAGGGCATCTGTTGCCATAGCCTGTGCTTCCGGTAGTCTGCTGCAGAAGGAAGGAAGCTGTGTGTTGATGGAGGAGGCAAACAGGTCTATTTGAGGTGTACCCCAACCAGTGGGTCAGGTCCAGGAAGACATCCCTGTGTAGCATCCCATTCGTGTGCCTTCATCATGGATCTGCTGAAGAAGTCTGCCTGAGAATTCTGTTGGGAAAGTATGTATTACTGCCTGTAAAGGTTACTCCCTGGGAGGTGGCAAGTTCCCACACCAGGAGAGCTAGTCTGCAAAGCAAATAAGATTTGGTCTCCCCACTTGTTGAGATACCACAGCACTGTGGTATCATCTGTAAAGATTTTTAGGGGTCCTGGTTGGAGTTTGGTTTGCAAGACCCGCAGGGCCAATAATATTGCCTTCATTTCTTGGATATTGATGTGCTCTTTCCTGTGTTACACTGGCCACACTATCTACACTTTCAGGTGCCCCAGAGTTGTCCCCCAGCCCAAGTTGAGGCATTTATGTACATGATCTGTTTGGGTTGAGATGGTTGGAAAGGGAAGACCCAGGCTGAGGTTCACATGATTCAACCACCAATGAATTTCCTGTTTGAAGCAGGGCAGAAGAAGTACCCTGTACTCGAGGGGGTGGGAGTGCCGAATCCAAACTGGACCGGACGTACCACTGCAGTTTCCTCATGTGAAGTCTTGCTAAAGGTTACATGGGGATAATGGATGCCATGTAGCCCAGGGGCCTGAGGTACTGCCTTGTGGTCAATTATGTGGTCTGAAGGACCAGAAGTAGGTGTTATGTCAAGCTTTCCACCTTTTGTGGTGGAAGGTAGGCTTTTATGATGTCTGTACGTATCCTGCACCTCGAGAAGACCATGTCTTGTGTAGGTTCCAGTTGGGAATTTGGGAAATTGATCTGAAATCCCAGGGACTGTAGGAGAGTAATGGCAACTTGTAAGTGTTGTAGGAGGGCCTGTTTGCAGTCTGCCTGTATGAGCAAGTTGTCCAGGTAAGGGAATATCTGGATTTCTTTTGTCCTGCAGAAGGCAATAACTGGAGCCAGACATTTGGCGAAGACTCTGGGCGCAGTGGAAAGCCCAAATGGCAAGGCAGAGATCTGAAAGTGAGAGAAGCCCACAGAGAACCTCAGATATTTCCTGAAACTGGGCCTTATAGGGATGTGAAGGTAGGCATCCTTGATATTCAAGATGGCCATGAACCCTTGAGGGAGGAAGAGCGGAAAGAGAGTTGGTAAGGTAAGCATCCTGAAGGGTGGTACCTGAAGGAAGAGGATGATTTGTGAGAAGTCCAGAATTTGGCCTCTAGGGACTGTCTTCTTGGAACCAGGAACATCCTGCAGACAGTGGAACTGTTTGAATGGTGCCTTGAGCCATAAGGTTGTCTAGTACTGGCTGTAAAAGTGGGAGCTGTTCTTTTGGGGGTGGTGGGATACCCTCTTTGGAGGCATGAGCCAGGTCATAAAGTACCCATCTTCTATTATAGAAAGGACCTATTTTTCTGAAGTGATAAGTCTCCACACTTGGAGACAGTGAGAGAGACGTAACGAGAGAGGGATACAGGGAGAAGGTGGAGGTTGTAAGGTTTACAGGTAGTCACACACTACCTGACCTGTCTTGAAAGGGCGGCCTCTGGCTGGTAGATGGGGTGGCTCTGGTAGGAGTGGGTTGCTTCCTAGAGGTTTTCCCAAGCCTTGTAGAGGAAGCATGCCATAATTGTTTTCTGATAAATTGAGTTTTGGCTGGATAATTCCTCTGGAATTTTGGAAAAGGGGAAAGAAACCAGCAAGCATTTTAAATCCTGCATCTCTTTCCCCTCTTATTGTAATGCCTTGAATAAGTCTGCCACTTTTGCTCCAAACAGGGCTGTATTGTCCAAAGGAGCATCAACCAGCTTGGCTCTAAAATAATCTGGTAGAGGTTGGAGGTGTAGCCAGGAGTACCTTCTCATGGCAGATGCTGATGCTGGTGACTTGGCTGAGGCCTCAGCAGCATTGCAACTGCACTTGATAGTGCCTGGTAACCTGAGAAGTAAGGGCAACTACGGAACACAGTGGAGCTTTGGCTGCAAAATCAGGGGAGTCAGACAATTCCTTGGAGATTTTCTCCAAAAGGGATAAGGCATATTTAGCCATGTGTGTCTGGTAATTAGTTGCTCTGAAGCCAGAGTAGCACAAGTATATATTTTCTTACCCAAGCACTCCATGGTTTTCCTGTTCTTGTCAACAGGGAGGAGGGTGGTGGAAGGCAATAGTTTTGAAGCCTTGTCAATTGAAATGGAAATTGTGGCAGGGTCTGCAGCAGGACACAACTAGGAATTTTGCAGTCTCACGGACTTTATAAAACCTATTAGGTTTATACGGGGCAGGGGGCCGAGAGTCCGGGTTCAAGGATGCGGCTGAGAAGGCATCCAGAAAAGCAGGCAGAATGGGAGGAATAGCAGCCGGAGTTGGGGAAGACATCCGAATGAGGTCATAATACCTTTTTTGTACCTCTGTCATTCCTGATGATTCCCACATAAAATGTTCTTTCATTTTAGCAATAGTTTCCTAAAAGGTTAGATCCTCTGCTGGGGAGTCAGGATCAACAGATTCTTCCTCTGGGGAGCCATATCTCAGGGGAGAAGGTAGCTGGGAGGTATACGAAAGGGATTCTTCAGAAGACTCAGAGTATTCTTCCTCTTCCCTCGGAGAGGGATCTGATGTCTGAGGCCTGGGGCTTGGTATTGGAAAAGAGATTGTGAACGTCCCAGGAGTGGTAGGCTGTGAGGCCATAAAGGCATTAAACAGGCTTTGACTGAAAGCCTGCCAATTCGGAGTTCTTTCAGAAACAAGAGACACATGCTTTCTTTTTTCCTTCTTTTTGAGAGATGGCCTAGCGAGTGTCTGAATTGAGGAAGGCCTAGTATCGGATGCAAGGTAAAGTACAGTTGTGTACACCTACCATAAATGTAGATGTTAGAGTGTCTTCACTGTTGCAGTCATAACTGTAGGGTGCTCCTGCCGGCAGGCAGCCTGAGGTCGGCCAGAATCCCAAAGTCTGGGTCCGGCGTCTGCTGTATAAGCTAGTATCCTGACGTCAGTACGCCTTGGTACATAGCCCTCAGCCGACGCCATCTTCTCCAGCCTTTCTTGCCCTAGATGTCAGAATACCTCCAATAAATCAAAAATGAATCCAACAAAGGAAACACAAATACACCACAAAAAGGAAAAGAGGGGATAGGAGGGAGGGAAACCCCGACTGAAACAGTGAAGACACTCGAACATCTACATTTATGGTAGGTGTACACAACTGTACTATGTTCTTCGTGTTTCACTGTTGCAGTCATAACTGTAGGGTGGAATCCCAAAGCAGTGTAGAGAGGGAGGAGGCTTTAGATAGAAGAAGGGGAGGCAAGAATACCCTGCAAGACAGCAGAGGCAAAGCCTGCCCTAGACTTAGAAAACAAAGGGAGATTGTAGTGCTTGGAAAAAGTATGCACTGAACTCCAAGTGGCAGCTTCCAAGATGTCCTTGGTAGGTACTCCTCTGAGAAAAGCTGTAGAAGTAGCAGCTGCTCTAGTAGAATGACTCCTAATGGTTCCAGGAAACTGTTTACCATGATGAGTGTAACAAAATCTGATCCCATAAGCAATCCATTTGGAAATGGTTTGTTTAGAAATAGGTTTTCCAAGTGAACTGGAGGCAAAGGAAACAAACAGTTGGTTAGACTTTCTGAAATCTTTAGTCTTGTCCAAGTAAAATCTTAACTGCCTGTGCACATCCAATGAATGCAAAATCCTTCCCCTTTATTTTGAGGATTTGGAAAGAAAGTAGGAAGGTGAATTGTCTGATTCAAGGTCACTTTCAAATCACCTTAGGCATGAAAGTAGGATTGGTCCTCAAGGATACTCTGTCCTGATGGAAAATAAGGTAAGGTTCCACAGCCATAAGAGCTTGCAACTCTGAGACCCTTCTGGCAGAGGTCAAAGCTAACAAAAGAACAGTCTTCCAAGATAGAAACTTAATATCTGAAGATGCAGCAGGCTCAAAAGGAGGCAAAGTAAGTTTTTCTAAAACATAATTAAGATCCCAGGCAGGGACCGGAGGGTCCTTGGAGGCCGCAAATTCTTAGCCCCTCAAAAACTGCTTCACCAATGGATGTGAAAAACAGGAGGATCAGAACTGAAATGCAGAGATAGCAGAAGCATGAATCTTAATGGAAGAAAATGAAAGTCCCTTAGATAAAAGCTCGAAGGTAAAGCAAAATAGAGGAGAGATCAGGAACCTGAGGATCAGAACCTCGGTCCTGCATCCAAATAGAAAACCTCTTCCATTTAGAGGCATAAGATTTCCTAGTGCTAGGCCGTCTAGCTTCCAAAAGAACATCCAAAACTTGTTTGGGAAGACTAGAGGCAATCAAATTCCTTTGAAGAGCCAAGCTGCCAAGCAAAGGGTCTAGAGGTTGGAATGTAGCAACTGACCCTGATGCTGGGACAGAAGCGAAGGGTTCAGTGGAAGAATCCAAGGAGGCCCCGAGAACAGGAGTTTTAGAGTCGGATACCAAAACTGTCGAGGCCAATTTGGAGCAATCAAGATGAGGAACTTGGGCTTGTCCTGCTTTATCTTCAGTAGTACCCGAGGCTGTAGAGGAAGAGGAGGGAAGGCATATGCAGACAGACTTCTCCAACTGAAAGACAGGGCATCCACTCTCCATGCTGTTTTGTGGAAGGACCTGGTGCAAAAGCGAGGCAGCTGATGATTGAGATGGGATGCGAACAGATCTATCTGGGGACATCCCCAAACTGCAGTAATCCTTTTGAACAGGTTGGTGTCTAGCATCCATTCGTGAGGATCTGAAATGTTTCTGCTTAGGCTGTCTGCTAAAAGATTTTGTTTCCCTGGAATGAATTGAGCCTGGAGATGCAGATTCAAATTTAGAGCTGTGTCCCATAAACTCATAGCCAGTCTGCAAAGGGGGTAAGAATGAGATCCCCCCTGCTTGTTGATGTACCACATGACCGTGGTGTTGTCTGTGCGAATTAGCAGAGGCCCTGGTTGTAAAAGGTGCTTGAAGGCCAAAAGGGCATTTTGAACTGCCAACATCTCCTTCAGATTGATGTGCCAGTGAAGATGGTCCTTTGTCCAGGTTCCTTGCTGGCAATTGTCTAGAAAATGTGCTCCCCAAGCATAATCCGAGGCGTCCGTGGTTAGGATTTGAGAAGGTTGAGGGAGACGAAAAGATTTTCCTTCGTTTAAAAATGCATGCCCTGGACCACCAGAGGAATTCCTTCTGGAGGCAGGGGATCAGAGGAATCAGAATATCCAGATCGTGATAATGCTGTGACCATACACTTTTCAGATACCATTGAAGCTTTCTCATGTGAAGCCTTGCGTTTGGAATCAACAGAATGCAGGAAGCCATGTAGCCCAGAGCCTGCAGGAATTTCCTTGCAGTAAGCTGAGATAGAGTTGCCAAGGTGTTGAAAGTAGAAGCCAGCTGAGTTTGTTTTTCTGGAGTGAGGTAGGCCCTTTGTAAGGTTGTGTTTAAGAGGGCTCCCAAGAATACCATTTGTTGAGAAGGGATTAAATGTGACTTTTTTATGTTCACTGAGAATCCCAGTATGAGGAGAAGACGTTGAACGAAGTCTAGGTGTTGAAGCAGAAGATCTTTGCTGCCTGCCTGAATAAGGCAGTCATCCAAATAGGGGTAAATCTGAATCCCCTGAAGTCTGAAGTAAGCCACTACTGGTGCCAGGCACTTGGTGAAGACTCTGGGCGCAGTAGATAAACCAAAGGGCAGAACAGAGAATTGAAAGTGCCTCGAACCTGCCTTGAACCTGAGGAATTTCCTGCGTTCTTGTCTGATAGGGATATGCAAATAGGCTTCCTTTAAGTCCAATGTCACCATCCAGGCGTCCTGAGAGAGCATTGGAAGTAACTGTTGCAGAGTGAGCATCTTGAACTTTGGAATTTCCAAAAAGGTGTTTAACACAGAAAGGTCCAGAATAGGTCTCCAAGAGTTTTGTTTTCTGGGAACCAGAAACAGCCTTGAATAAAATCCTTTTCCCATTTCCAAGAGTGGAACAGGCTCTATGGCTCTCATGGCCAGAAGAGCATCCACTTGAGTTAAGGCCTCTGACCATTGAAGTTTTGGCAGATCTGGCCAACCGTGAGTCCTTGGCAAAGTGTGAAAGTGGAACTTGTAACCTTTTAAAATCACATCCAATACCCATTTGTCTTGGGTAATCTGAGTCCAATTCCTGTAAAAAAGAGACAGTTTTCCTCCGAGAGGGGCGTCCAGGTAAAGAGGTCCTGAAGCCCAACCGAGAGAGTCATTGAGTCTGTTTTCTTTGAGATTGGGATCTGTCTTCTCCCCTTCTAGGTGAAGAAGCAGTCCATTGTCTAGATCTGTACGAGGTCTGGCCTTGACCACGGCCTCTGGAGCGTCTATATCTTCCCCTTTGAGGCCTGTCAGACGTGGGAAAGGATCAATTTTTAGTGGGCCAATTCCTGGAAAATCTAGGAGGCTGAACCTGCAAGAAATCTTTTACAGTCTGCATGGACTTTGCCTTTTCTTCCATCTTTTTAATAACTTCCTCAGCCTTAGAACCAAAAAGAACATCATGTTGAACAGGGGCATCTAATAATTTAGCCTTAACCTGTTCAGGCAAACTTTGTTCACGAAGCCAGGCATGTCTCCTAATCACAGTACCAGAGGCAGCAGCCCTGCAGGAAGCATCCAAGGCATCAAAACCACAATGTAAACTATGCAAAACATCCTGAAGTTCCTTATCCTCTGCACAAGCAGGTACGGAAGCAAGCTTTTGCTTTAAAACAGACAAAAGAAATTGCTGGTATTTAAACATATGAAACTGGCAATTCAATGCCCTTACAGAAAGGGTAGCAGAAGTATATACATTTTTGCCCCACCTGTCTAAAGCACGAGAATCCTTCTCAGAGGGAATAGGATTTTTAGAAGTAGCAACCTTAGCAGCCTTAGAACCCTGAGAAATAGTTTCAGGGTCTGCAGAAGGATTTTTAAAAAGAAATAAATGAGAGTCAGGAACCCTATAAAATCTATCAGGCTTAGAAGGAGCAGGAGGCATGGAATCAGGATTCAAATTAGCCTCAGAAAAGCATCATCCACAATGTCCAAAACAGGAGGGATAGCTAAAGGCCTATGCTGAGGAAGAAGAAGAAATTCTCTAAGCCTCTTTTTGGAAGCAGAATATTCCTGTCCTTCCCAATGAAAATGTTCCCTCATCTCATGCAAGGTTTCCCCAAAAGAAAAATCCTCAGGCGGAGAGGCCGAGGGCAAAGATTCCTCAGCATCCGAATCCTCATAAGGGGGGAAGGAATAGTCCTGATCAGAGGAAGAAACAGAAGAGACAGAGGCCTGGTCAGAAGAATCCAGAGTAACATCCTGTCGAGGCCTTTTCTCAGGAGGGGGGTGAGAACCCCTAATCATTGTAAGCAAGTCTTCAGCCATCTTCAATAATTGTTTCCGTGTCTTGGGAGTGGATTCAGAAGCAGCTTGAGCTGAAACTTTAGACTTAGGAGTCTTTGTCTTTGCCTTTGCCTTTGAAATAGTAATGTGAGTAGGCCTGAAAACCCCCTCAGAAGCCGGTACCTGCACAGCGGTTCCGGACCCATCTGAAGGAGCGACGTCCGAAGGTCCTGCAGCAGTTAAAATAGTGGGCCTTGATGGCTCCCCATGGGAGTCCGTATCGGCCATCGGTTCAGAAGCGGCGGACGACAGGGGCTGCAAAAGCGCCTCACTGACGACAGCCGAACCGGACGCTGGCTCCAGCTGCAACGAGTCCTGTTTGGACCTCGGAGGCCTGTCTTTATCTTTGCGCTTCTTTTGAACTCCGGTAGTATCCGGCGACATTCTGTAATTGAAGCGTCTGCCAAAATAATTTAAAGCCCAGTCGTACCTGCGTTTGATAGTACGAGAGTTGAACCTGGCACAGAACCGACAACAAGAAACGTCGTGGTCAGGGCCTAAGCAAGGTAGACAGTAAGAGTGGAAATCTTTATGAGGTATTTGTTTCCCACACGCTATACAATTATTAACTTTTTCTGACATCGGAGGAACAAGAAAAAGATTCCCCAACGGGGTACTTAGCTTTGAGAAGAGAAGTAACAACTTCGGACCGACAACAACCAAGAATGCTGTTCGAAAATCGCCAACCAACGTTTTGCGAGCTGCTTTCCACCGCACGGCAAGAAAGACTGGAGAAGATGGCGTCGGCTGAGGGCTATTTGTACCAAGGCGTACTGACGTCAGGATACTAGCTTATACAGCCGACGCCGGACCCAGACTTTGGGATTCTGGCCGACCTCGGGCTGCCTGCCGGCAGGAGCACCCTACAGTTATGACTGCAACAGTGAAACACGAAGAACATCAGAGGGGTCCGGTTCTGCCGAAATCGCAGGTCCCCCTCTCGGAATCGGAAAAGCCTCTGTGGATGTGCCTTCCATGCAGGATTGTGTGGGTTCCATATAGGTACCCGCTGTATGCAAGGAGTCGGAGCCACAGCCTTCAACCAGGCCGATGTCGGTCACAGGCTGAGAGTCAGATGGAGGAGGTGCAGTGGCAATCATAGGCCTGACAGTCTTGGCCTTCTTTTTAGGCGGTTCTTTAAGCAAGTCGGCAGAACCCTCCATACCTAACTCTAACTGTTTCAGATGATGTTTTTTTAAATATAAGTTGAGCTCGTGGAGACAGCTATGGAGAGTTTAGGGCAAAAATGTCTGGCAGATGGTGCAGGCCTTGTAGTCGTGCGGCCTACCTAAACAAAACAAGCAGTGATTGTGGGCGTCCTTGTGAGGTATCCGCCGGCCTCCCTTCCATTTGCCCTTTCTGGATGACATGAACAAGCATTAGAAACAATAATGACTGAAAAGGTTCCCCAACAGGGCACTAACCTGATTTCTCAAGAATCAGATGGCTGGGAAGGCAGGAACACCTGACATTCGACTAGCGACTGACTTCTGAGGGCTGGTATGTGCAGATGTCATGTTTATGGCCACATTCCGTTAGCCACGTCAGACATCCCACACACCATACGGTGACTGAAATCTTTTGTACATTGACAAGACATTTGGGTAGCAAGAAGAGAAAACCCATATGTACTGAATACTGCAACTTGTGAATAGAAGGACATTTAGGGATACCCGCTAAATAAGTCTCAAAATCTGGCCAAGGGGAATTAAAGGAAAGGCTGCAATCAGGAGAAAGTACAGTTTTGTACACTTGCCATAAATGTACATGTTAGAGTGTATTCACTGTTGCAGTCATTACACTTGGGTTATCCTGCCAGGGGTAGCCCTCAGTCAGCCTGAATACCAGAGGCTTAGTACTTCTGCGTCAGTTGCTGTCACTCCAGGACTGATGTCAGGTTATTAGTGGTATAAAATCAGGCAGCAGACTCCATTACATCAGTTTTTCTTGCCCCAACTGTCAGGAGCCCCCAAATAGCGAGCTAGGTTATGGTGGAAGAACACCACCAGTAGAAAGTTAATACCAAAATAGTCCCTGTAAGGAGAGGAAGAGAGAGAGAGACAGATAGATAAGGGGGACGGAGGCTGGGAAACCAGGACTGCAACAGTGAATACACTCTAACATCTACATTTATGGTAAGTGTACACAACTGTACTATGTTCTTCGTCTTTCACTGTTGCAGTCATCACACTTGAGTTGATTCCCAAAGCTGAAGAAAAGCGTGGAGGCAGTCGAAGACTGGGGGCTGGCTAGGATGCCCTGCAAGACTGCGGTGGCAAAGCCTGCCCTGGATTTGGAGGAGAGAGGCAGGTGGTAATGCTTGGTGAAGGTATGAACAGAAGTCCATGTTGCAGCCTCCAGGATGTCCCTGGTGGGTACCCCTCGGAGAAAAGCTGCAGAGGTGGAGGTTGCCCTGGTGGAATACGTCCGGACCCCCTTTGGGGGAGGTTTCCTGTGCTGTTTGTAGCAGAAATGGATGCAGTGTGCTATCCATTTGGAGACTGTTTGTTTGGATATGGGCTTGCCCTCTGCCCCTGCTGCGAAGCTGACTAGCAATTGGTCAGTTTTTCTGAAAGATTTAGTCCTATCCAGATAAAATCTGAGTTGTCTGTGCACATCTAGAGAGTGCAGAATCCTTTCCCTCTTGTTTTGTGGGTTAGGGAAAAAAGTGGGCAAATGAATGGATTGGTTGGAGCAACATTGGACACAACTTCAGGCATGAAGGATGGGTCAAGTCCTGAGGAAGACCCTGTCAGCATGGAAAATGATGAAGGGCTCTACAGCCATGAGTACTTGTAGCTCTGAAACTCTTCTAGCGGAAGTGATAGCCAGAAGGAAGGCTGTTTTCCAAGAGAGGAATTTTAACACTGCTGAAGCTGCAGGCTTAAAGGGGGTAGGGTGAGCTTATCCAATACAATTAAGGTCCCAAGCTGGGGTAGGAGCTCTTCTGGCTGGCCTTAAGTTGTTAGCCCCTCTTAGGAACCGTTTGATGAGAGGGTGCGAAAAGAGGTGGCTCTGTGCTGTAATGAGCAGAGGTGGCAGAGGCATGAATTTTAATAAAAGAGAAGGATAAGCCCCTGTGTAGTAGGTCTGCTAGGTAATTCAGGATGAAAGGTAGGGAGGGCTGTGCTGTTTTGTCTCCCTTAGCCTGGATCCAGGTGCAAAACCTTTTCCACTTGTCAGCATAGGATTTTATAGTGCTGGGGCATCTGGCCTCACGTATAACATCTAGGACTTGTTTGCTTAGGCTGACAGCTTGAGGAAAGGTCAGGGAATAAGCCAGGCTGCCAGGTTCAGGGACTGCAAGTGTGGATGCATGAATTCTCCATTCTTCTGGGTCAAGGAGTGTTGGGATCTGAGGTAGGTGCCATGGTGGCAGGGGTGACATTCTGTGCAGCAGTGGGTACCAATGCTGGCGTGGCCAGTCTGGGGCAATCAAGATTGCCCTTGGTTTTTCTTCCCTTATTCTGAGTGGTACCCTTGAGATGAGTGGTAAAGGGGGAAATGCATAGATCAAGAGGTTTACCCATTGGAAGGAAAAAGCATCCCCTTTTCCAGGTCTTGCTGTGAGGTTCCCTGGTGCAGAATTTGCTGAGCTGATGACTGGAGTGGGAGGCAAAGAGGTCCACCTTCAGGGTGCCCCATTTCTGGGTTACAAGGTTGAAGGTGTTATGGTCTAGCTGCCACTCGTGTGGGTCCAGCAGGTTTCTGCTTAAGTTGTCTGCCAGAGAGTTTAGGAAGCCTGGCAGGAATCGTGCTATCAGGTGTATCTGCATGGCTGAGGCTGTCTGCCAAAGGGTCATGGCAAGCCTGGAGAGAGGATTAAGAGCGAGTCCCTCCCTGCTTGTTGATATACCACATCACTGTGGTGTTGTCTGTTTTGATCACTAGAAGCCCCAGTAACAGTAGGTGTCTGAAAGCTGTCAGGGCGTGCTGAACAGCTAGCATCTCTTTTTGGTTGATCTGCAGATGTATTTGACTTGGGCTCCAATGGCCCTGAATGCATCTGCCATCCAGGTATGCACCCCAGCCATAGTCTGATGCATCTGTAGTGTGGGTCTGGGCGGCGTGAGGTTGTGCGAAGGGAAGTCCCTTGTTGTGGTTGCATGATACTGCCCACCAAAGAAAATCTTTCCTTAGAAAGGATATATATCATAAGTATGATAGCTTCCAGGTCGAGAGTGTTGACACCAAAGGCTTTTTAGGTACCACTGTAGTATCCTCATATGCAGTCTAGCATATGGAATGAGTAGAATGCAGAAGGCTATGAACTCTAGAGCTTGCAGGATTTTCCTTGCGGATAACTGGGTTTTGGTGGCTAGCAGAGAGAAGTAGCCTGTAAGGTAAGCTTGTTTTTCTGGAGTAAGGAATGCCATTTGTGATGCTGTGTCCAGGCTTGTTCCCAGGAATACAATTTTTTGCGTGGGGACTAATTTTGATTTATTTTCGTTGATAGTATACTACAAGGAGGTCAGTAGGTCCTTTACAAAGGTCAGGTGCTGTAACAGCTTTTCCTGACTGTCTGCCTGAATCAGGCAATTATCCAAGTAGGGGTAAATTTGAATATTTCTTTGTCTGCAAAATGCAATGGCTGGAGCCAGGCATTTTGTGAAAACTCTGGGAGCAGTGGATAAGCCAAAGGGAAGCACAGAAAACTGAAAGTGCATAGATCCTGCCCTGAAACGAAGATATTTCCTGCAAGATTCCCCGATTGGAATGTGTAGGTAGGCCTCTTTTAGGTCTAGGGTGGCTAACCAAGCATCCTTGGAAAGCATAGGAAGAAGCTGCTGGAGGGCGAGCATTTTGAATTTTGTGTTTAGAATGGATAGATCGAGGACTGGATGCCAGGTGCTCTCTTTTCAGGGCACCAGGAAGAGTCTGGAATAGAAACCTTGGCCTATTTGGTCTGCAAGAACATGCTGTACTGCCCTCATGGAGAGCAGGGAAAGGACTTGCTTTTTGGCCTCTGCCCACTGTTTGGAGGAAGACCTGGGAACCCTTTTGGGGTTAGCACAGTGTGGAAATAAAATTTGTATCCCTGGGACACTATCTTGAGGACCCATCGGTCATTGGTAATAGAGACCCAGCTGTTTATATAGGGACACAAGCAGGTGGGCAGAAGTAAGGGGTGGAGGTGTAAAGTCATTGCGAGTTCTTAACATAAGAGGATGGCTTAGCATTCCCTGTTTTTGAAGAGGAGGAACTCCATTGCTTTGATCTCTGCATTCCCTGGGACTGCTGTCTGGGGGGCCTACTTCCCCTGGGTCTGGGCTGAGCTAGCCTGGAGGGGCCGGAAAGGACCAGTGCTTGGAGGGGCAATGCCTATGAACCTCGGAGGCTGGACATGTAAAAAGTCTGTCTGCATAGATTTAGCTTTTTCTTCCCTCTGTAAGACCTCTTCTGCCTTGGTGCCAATCAAATTGTCTTCGTTCAGTGGTGCGTCCAATAATTTTGATTTGACAAAGTCTGGCAAGGTCTACCCCTTAAGCCAAGCATGCCTTCTAGGGACAGTACCAGTGACTGCTGCAAGATGCTTCTAAGGCATCAAAGCCACATTGCAAGGTGTGCTTAGTCACTTGGATTGCAGAATGCATAAGCTCTTGTAATTCGTTATTTTCTGCATAAGCAGGAAAGAAAGATATTTTTTGTTTAAGGAGTTCTATGGTATGCTGCTAATATTTTAGCATGTGGAACTAACAATTTAGTGCTCTGATAGCAAGAGTTGCAGAGGTGTGCACTTTTTTACCCCATCTGTCTAAAGCTCGGGAATCCCTGTCTGAGGGAGTGGGATTCTTAGCGGAGGTTGTTTTAATTCCTTTGGGTCCTTGGGAGATGACCTCTGGGTCAGCAGTAGGATTTTTGAAAAGGAATTTGAGAGAGTCAGGGACTCTGTAGTACCTGTCAGGTTTCCTGGGAGCAGGAGGAAGGGTGTCAGGAGTCAAACTAGATTCCATAAAAACATCATCCACAATATCCAGGACAGGAGGAATGCCTTAAGGTCTGTGCTGTGGTAAATCTAAGAATTCTTTGAGTCTCTTTTTTGACCGAGGGTAGTCCTGACATTCCCACCAGAAATGCTCCCTTAAACTATGCAGGGTTTCACCAAATGAAAAAACCTCAGGAGGAGAGGCAGAAGGAATGGATTCCTCCATCAGAATCCTCATAAGCAGAGAGGGGTTGCATGTCTTCATATTCGGAAACCTCAGAGTAATCGGACTCTTTTTCAGATAAAACTACTAGGGACAAGTCTCTTTGGAAGGGGTAGCCTGGCTTCCCCTAATAAGCAAAATAAGGTCTTCCGCCATTTTAAGCATTTGCGGTTGAGGCATGGAAGCAGGTGCCTGAGCTTGGGTCATCCATTTTCTAGGCGTAGTTCGTACACTGGGCCTTAGAAACTCAGTAGTTTCAGAAAGAACTGAAGATGTGAAAGAAGTCCGTTTGTGACTAGCATCGGTAGTGCGAAGAACTTCCTCAGAAGCCGGTGCCTGTTCAGCGGCTCTGGGCCCATCCAAGGTAGAGACATCCGCAGCATCCTTAAGTCGAGGAAGAGTCTCGCGGCATACTGGACTCCAAACGGGTCTCTGTAGCAGCTTGCTAATCCACAGAAGTGGGCATCAGGGGCTGAAAAAGCGCCTCACTGAGGACCGGAGAACTGGCGACTAGCTTAACGGAAGCATCGTGGGCAGTTTTGGACCTGTGCGGTCTCTCTCTGTCTTTATCCTTATGTTTTTTCTGAAGATAGTTAGTCTGATGGCTTACCAAAGCCATATCGGAAGAGGACTGACAGCAAAAAAATTTTGCTACAATAAGGGCCCGACGATGTATAGTTCTGGAGTTGAGCAAAGCACAAAAGCGACAGCGAGGGACATCATGGTCTGGGCCTAAACAGGTGGCGCAGTAAGAATGGAAGTCTCGGTGTGGTATTTGCTTTCCACAGGCGAGACAATTGTTAACTTTTTCTGACATTGGTCAGAGCAATGGACATGCTAACTCCAGCCTGTAGTCTTGGCAGAGCGCAGGTCTCTACCAACTGTAGCTACTCACAACACAATTTACCCTGGGATTAAATAATGCCTACGCTAAGTGTACACTGCTGACTTGAACAGAAAACACAGACATAACTCGCACCTTCTACCTCCTCACTTTAGTTTTCCTACTGATTCATCTCCGCGGTGGTACAGCGATAGCATTGTTGCCTCACGGCAAGAGACTCTCCTGTTCGATTCTCAGCTGGAGTGCCTTCTGTGTGGAGTCTGCATGTCCTCCCCGCGGTCGAGTGGCCTCCGAAAGACATGTGTGAATGGGCATGCCTTCGCTGAAGGCTGGGCGTCGGGCTGGCAACTCAGCACCATAAATATCAACTGCCAATCATTAGCAGACCGGAGTTCCGCAGTGGCGACCCCTAACTGGGAAAAGCCAAAAAGACAAACAATTCTTGCTGCTTTAAATATTGACAAGGATTCATAAAGGTGACCACAAAGTGTAGACTACATGTACACTTAGTGTAATCTTTGAGTGACAAGAAAGCACAAAAAATGTAATAAGAATTTTATTAAAGACATTGTGTACATTTAGTGCAGGCTTTACCGAATCTGGCCTTTAAACTAGCCACGAGAGGAATAGGGACTTCCACATCTTTATGTCAATTACTCCAGACATAACCTGGACCAACTTACTTGGCTTTAACTAAACAGAAGATGGTGTTGGGACAGAAGTAGAAGTGGGCTGATTTTTATACACAGCCACAGAAAGTACAGTTGTGTACACTTACCATAAATGTAGATGTTGAGTGTATTCACTGTTGCAGTCATTACATTTGGGTAATCTGCTGGCAGGTTGCCCTCAGTCGGCCTGAATTCCAAAGTCTTGGGTCCTGCGTCGGTTGCTGTCTTCTCTTCCATGACGTCAAGTCGTCAGGGGTATAAAACATGCAGCCGATGCCATTTTGTTTAGTTTTTCTTGCCCCCGATGTCAGGTGCCCCCAAAAAGGTAGCAATATTCTATACACACACATATATATATATATATATATATATATATATATATATATTTCTATATATAGATAAATATATATATATATATATATATATATATATATATATATATATATATATACATACACACACACACATACACACACACACATATATATATATATATATATATATATATATACACACACACACACACACACACATACACATATATGCGCATCAGTATAAACTTTACATTAATCTACAAGCAAATACACCACATAGGTTGTAGAAGATAGAGAAGGAAAGATAAACTGTAGAAAGACAGGAGGATGGCGGGAAGGTAACCTGGACTGCAACAGTGAATACACTCGAAAATCTACATTTATGGTAAGTGTACACAGCTGTACTATGTTCTTAGTGTTTCACTGTTGCAGTCATTACATTTGGGTAGAATCCCAAAGTTATGGTTGGGAAGCCGGAGCTAAACAGCATTAGGTGAGGTTAGAAGGCCCTGCAGCACTGCAGTGGCAAAGCCTGCCCTGGACTGAACAGAACTCAAGTAGCAGCCTCTAGAATGTCCTTGGCTGGTACTCCTCTGAGAAAGGCTGCTGAAGTAGCTGCAGCCCTGGTGGAGTGAGACCTAATGATCTTGGGCACAGGTTTGCCATGGTGTAAGTAGCAGAAGCGGATGCAATGGCTTATCCACTTTGAAACTGTCTGCTTTGAAATAGCCGTTCCTTCTGATCCTACAGTATATGACACTAGTAATTGCTCAGTTTTTCTTAGAGCTTTAGTCCTGCTCAAGTAGAATCTTAGCTGTCTGTGTACGTCCAAGGAATGCAGAATTCTCTCCCCTTTGTTCTGCGGATTTGGATAAAAAGTTGGCAGATGAATTGTTTGGTTAAGAGCCACACTGGAAACGATCTTAGGCATAAAAGTAGGATTTGTCCTCAGAGACACCCTGTCTGGGTAAAATATGATAAAAGGCTCTACAGCCATGAGGGCCTGTAGCTCTGAAACTCTCCTTGCTGAAGTAATTGCTAGTAGCAGAGCTGTCTTCCATGATAAGAACTTTATATCAGCGGTAGCAGCTGGTTCAAATGGAGGCAGGGTGAGCTTTTCCAACACATAACTGAGGTCCCATGCAGGTAATGGTGATCTTCTAGGAGGCCTTAAATTTTTGGCTCCTCTAAGATGCTGCTTTAGTAAGGGATGAGAAAAGATTGGTGGCTCAGTACTGTAATGAGCCGAAATGGCAGAGGCATGGATTTTGATTGATGAAAAAGATAGGCCTTTGTCAAGCATCTCAGTTAAGTATTGCAATATCTGAGGAATATGCAGTTCTGCTGCATCAGTTCCTTATACATGATTCCAAGCACAGAATCTCTTCTATTTGTCAGCATAAGATTTTCTAGTACTAGGCCTTCTGGCTTCCAAAATGACATCCATCACAGCTTTACTGAGAGGTGTCGTCTGTATGATTACAGGATTAGCCATGCTGCCAGGTTCAGGGTCTGTAGTTGATTGTGCAGGATCGGATTGTCTTGCTGGGACAGTAATTGTGGTTTTTGAGGCAAGGTCCAAGCTGGGTATTGAGACAAGTTCCTTAGGATTGGGTACCAGTATTGGCGGGGCCAGTCCGGTGCAATTAATATCATCTTTGAAAAGATTGGTGGCTCAGTATTGTAATGAGCTGAAATGGCAGAGGCATGGATTTTGATTGATGAAAAAGATAGGCCTTTGTCAAGCATCTCAGTTAAGTATTGTAATATCTGAGGAATATGCAGTTTTGCTGCATCAGTTCCTTGTACAGGATTCCAAGCACAGAATCTCTTACATTTGTCAGCATAAGATTTTCTAGTACTAGGCCTTCTGGCTTCCAAAATGACATCCATCACAGCTTTACTGAGAGGTGTCGTCTGTATGATTACAGGATTAGCCATGCTGCCAGGTTCAGGGTCTGTAGTTGATTGTGCAAGATCTAATTGTCTTGCTGGGACAGTAGTTGTGGTTTTTGAAGCAAGGTCCAAGCTGGGTATTGAGACAAGTTCCTTAGGATTGGGTACCAGTATTGGTGGGGCCAGTCCGGGGCTATTAATATCATCCTTGGCTGCTCTTGTCTGACTTTTAGGAGGACGTTGGGTAGAAGACGCAGAGGAGGAAAGGCATAAATGGATAGGTTTTTCCAACTGAAGGATAGGGCGTCCACTTTCCATGCTTGTCTGTGATAAGTCCTTGTGGAGAACCTTTTCAGTTGATAATTTTGAGGAGAGGCAAATAGGTCTATGTCTGGGCTCCCCCATTTCTCTGCTATCATGCTGAAGACTTATGGATTTAGTTTCCACTCTGAGGATCCATAAGGTTTCTGCTTAAATTGTCTGCCAGTGTTTTTTGTTTTCCTGGCAGGAATTGAGCTTGAAGATTTATTTGGTAGATCAAAGCTGTGTCCCACAGTGCCATGGCTAATCTGCAAAGGGGGTATGAGTGTGTGCCCCCTTGATTGTTTATATAACAGATGACTGCGGTGTTGTCCGTCTATCAGTAGTTGTCCTGGATGAAATAAGTCCTTGAAGGCTGGTAGGGCATGTTGAACAGCTAATTATCTCTTTCTGGTTGATATGTAGATGCATTTGATTTAGTGCCCATATGCCCTGAATGCATCTTCCTGCCATGTGGACCCCCCCAGGCATAATCTGATGAGTCTGTTTAGGTTTGGCTGGCAGAGGGTAGAGTGAAGGGCCGTCCCATGTTTTGGTGACAGGCTTTTGCCCACCACAGAAACTCCTGCTGCAGGCAGGGGATGAGAGGAATCATTGTTTCCAGACTGTGTGAATGTTGACTCCATAAACATTTTAGGTACCATTGAAGTTTCCTCATATGCAGTCTTGCATATGGAATTAGTAGGATGCAGGATGCCATAAAGCCCAGAGCCTACAGAATTTGTCTTGCAGAAGACTGGGTTTTTGTTGCCATCAGTTTAAAGTAAGTAGTCAGTTGCCTTTGTTTGTCTGGCGTGAGGTAAGTCATCTGGGCAGTTGTATTCAAGCTTGCACCCAAGAATGTTATCTTTTGAGAAGGTATCAGTTGTGATTTCTTTTCATTTATTGTGTACCCTAGGCATGTTAGAAGCCTTTTCACAAACGCCAAGTGTAGTAAAAGAGTGCCCTTGTTCTCTGCTTGAATGAGACAGTCGTCCAAGTAAGGATATATCTCAATACTTCTTTGTCTGCAAAATGCAATTACTGGTGCCAGGCATATTGTAAAGACCCTGGGCGCAGTAGATAAGCCAAAGGGCAGTGCAGAGAATTGGTAATGCATTAAGCCAGCCTTGAATCTGAGGTATCTTCTGCATGACTGTCTTATTGGGACATGCAGGTATGCCTCTTTTAGGTCTAAAGTCACCAGCCAAGCATTCTTGCCCAACATGGGCAGAAGCTGTTGCAAAGTGAGCATTTTGAATTTTGGAATGTCCAGGTATGTGTTCAAAATTGATAAATCTAGTATTGGCAGCCAGGCCTTGTCCTTTCTGGGTACCAAGAACAGTCTTGAGTAAAAACCTTGTCCTTTTTCCTGTTCTGGTACTGTCTGAATGGCCCCCATATCCATGAGGGACGTAAAGTACAGTTTTGTACCTACCATAAATGTAGATGTTCGAGTGTATACACTGCTGCAGTCATTACACTTGGGTTATCCTGCCGTCAGGCAGTCCCGCAGTCGGCCAGAGCTCCAAAGTCTTGGTCCGGCATCGGTTGCTGTCGCTTCTTCCCGGACGTCAGTGCACCAAGGGTATATAAGATGCAGCTGATGCCATTTTCTTCACTTTTTCTTGCCCCAGATGTCAGGTGCCCCCAAAAAGGTAGGCAATGTAAATTGCTAATAAAACATACATAACCAAAGCAATCAGAAAGTTTACCACCAGCAAATATTCCCCATAGGTAGCAAAGGGTAGAAAGCCTAGGTTAGTACCAGCAATGAAGAGGGGAAAGAGGGAGGGTAACCTAGACTGCAGCAGTGTATACATTCTAACATCTACATTTATGGTAGGTACAAAACTGTACTATGTTCATCGTGTTACACTGCTGCAGTCATTACACTTGGGTAGAATCCCAAAGCTAAGGAAGGGTGGCTGGTTCTATAAGGCATTAGGGGTGGCTATAAGGCCCTGCAGCACTGCAGTGGCAAAGCCAGCTCTGGATTTAGAGTAGAGTAAAGAGGCAGATGGTAATGCTTGGTGAAGGTATGTACAGAACTCCAAGTTGCTGCTTCCAAAATGTCCTTGGTAGGTACTCTTCTAGGGTAGGCAGTTGAAGTGGCTGTTGCCCTGGTGGAATGAGACCTAATGCTGTTAGGTACTGCTTTCCCATGTTGTGTATAGCAGAAACATATACAGTGCCCTATCCATTTTGAAATGGCTTTTCCCTGTGCTCCTGCAGCATATGCTACAAACAATTGCTCAGTTTTCCTGAAAGCTTTTGTTTTGTCCAAGTAGAAGCGTAACTGCCTGTGTATATCCAAGGAATGCAGAAGTCTCTCCCCTTTATTCTGTGGATTTGTATAAAAAGTTGGCAAGTGAATAGTTTGGTTTAGAGCCACACTTGATACCACCTTTGGCATAAAAGTAGGGTTTGTTCTTAAAGACACACTGTCTTGGTGGAAAATGATGAAAGGTTCCACTGCCATTAGTGCCTGTAATTCTGAAACTCTTCGTGCTGAGGTTATTGCCAGTAGCAGAGCAGTTTTCCAAGAGACATATTTTAAGTCTGCTGAGTTAGCTGACTCAAAAGGAGGTAAAGTTAATTTTTCCAAGACAAAGTTAAGGTCCCAAGTTGGAGTTGGTGCTCTACGGGGCGGTCTTATGTTTTTAGCCCCTCTGAGGTACTGTTTTAGCAAAGGATTAGAAAAAAATGGTGGGTCTGTGTTGTAATGAGCAGAGATGGCAGAGGCGTGGATCTTAATGGATGAAAAGGAGAGGCCTTTGTCCAGCATCTCAGTTAAGTATTGTAGTATCTGAGGAATATTTGGGACAAGAGGGTCAAAGCTGTGAGCCTGGTTCCAGGCACAAAATCTCTTCCATTTATCCGAATAGGCTTTCCTGGTGCTAGGCCTTCTGGCCTCCAGAATGACATCCATAACAGCTTTGGAGAGAGGCACTGCTTGCTTTACTAAGGAATCTGCCATGCAGCCAGGTTTAAAGTCTTGAGCTGGCTGTGAAGTATCGGATTGTTTTGCTGAGTCAGAAGATGTGGGTGTTGAGGCAAAATCCATGGTGGACCTTGTGCTAAGTTCTTTAAGATTGGGTACCAGTGCTGGCGTGGCCAGTCTGGGGCAATCAGGATAATCTTTGGCTTTTCTTGTCTGGCTTTTAGGAGTACCTTTGAAAGGAGAGGTAGTGGTGGGAAAGCATATACTTGTAGGTTTTTCCAGCTGAATGAAAGGGCATCCACTTTCCATGCTTCTGGGTGGTAAGTCCTTGTGCAGAATTTCTGTAGCTGGCAATTCATTGGGGATGCAAACAGATCTATGTCCTGGCTCCACAATTTTTGTGTTATTCTAAATATTTGTGGATGTAATTTCCACTCGTGCGGATCCATGATGTTCCTGCTTAAGTCGTCTGCCAGAGTGTTTTTCTCTCCTGGCAGGAATTGTGCTTGCAGAAGAACTTGATAGTTTAGAGCTGTGTTCCACAAGGTCATGGCTTGTCTGCAGAGGGGATATGAATGAGTGCCCCCCTTGCTTATGTACCACATAACTGTGGTGGTGTTGTATGTCTTTAGTAGTAGTTGTCCTGGATGCAGAAGGTCCTTGAAAGCTATAAGGGCATTTTGTACAACTAGCATCTCTTTTTGATTGATGTGAAGATACCTGTGTTCTGTGGGCCACTTGCCCTGAATACATCTTCCTTCCATGTGTGCTCCCCAGGCATAGTCCGAAGCATCTGTTGTCAGTGTTTGCCTGGCTGTGGGTTGAGAGAAAGGCTGTCCCATGTTGAGGTGACAGGCTTGAGCCCACCATCGAAACTCCTGTTGAAGGCAAGGAATAAGTGGTATTACTGTTTCCAAATTGTGACAGTGTTGAGACCAGACACTTTACTCTTTAGGTACCATTGTAGTTTCCTCATATGCAGTCTGGCATATGGAATTAGAAGTATGCAAAATGCCATGTACCCCAAGGCCTGCAGAATTATTCTTGCAGGGAGTAGGTTTTTTGTTGCCATCAATTGGAAATATTGAGTCAGTTGTCCTTGCTTGTCTGGCGTGAGATAAGCCATCTGGGCCGTTGTATTTAAGCTGGCACCCAGGAATATCTCTTGTGAGGGAACTAGTTTTGACTTCTTTTCGTTTACTGTGTACACTAGGCAAATTAGCAATCTTTTTACAAACGCCAGATGCTTTAGAAGAATGTCTTTGCTCTCTGCTTGAATAAGGCGGTCGTCCAAGTATGGGTAAATTTAAATTCCTTTTTGTCTGCAAAATGCAATTACTGGTGACAGGCATTTTGTAAAGACCCTGGACGCAGTAGCTAAGCCAAAGGGCAGTGCAGAGAATTGGTAATGCATTGAACCAGCTAAGAATCTGAGGTATCTTCTGCAATTTTGTCTGATAGGGACATACAGGTATGCCTCCTTGAGGTCCAAAGTTACGAGCCAAGCTTTCTTGCCCAGCATGGGAAGAAGCTGCTGTAGTGTCAACATTTTGAATTTTGGAACATCCAGTTAAGTATTTAGAGAAGAAAGATCCAAAATGGGCCTCCAGGCTTTGTCCTTTCTGGGAACCAGAAAGTCTTGAGTAAAATCCTTGTCCTTGCTCCTGTGTTGGTACCTTTTGAATAGCTCTCATATCCATGAGTGCTGTAATTTGTCTTTGAGCCTCTGCCCATTGATTTGGTGGCAGATTTGGCATTCCTTTTAACCTTGGCAGAGTGTGAAAGTGAAACCTGTAACCTTGAGATACAATATTGAGAACCCATTTGTCTTTGGTGATCATTTGCCAATTGTGAAAGAAAAGTGCTAGCTTTCCCCCCAAGGGGGCTGCCAAGAGAAAAGTGCTTGGCAGCTGTAGTGGGAAGTCATTGGAACTGTTTTTTTATAAGGTTGAGGCCTGTCTTCCCCTTCTTTATGGGTTGAAGCACCCCACTGTCGAGGCCTGTAAGAACCTTGTGGCTGACCTCTGCCCCTTTGAGGTCTGTCCGTAATAGGAAAGGACCAATTTTTTGTTGGCCAATTTCTGCTAAATCGAAGAGGCTGAACCTGTAAGAAATCCTTCACCGTTTGCATAGATTTTGCCTTATCCTCAGTTTTCTTTAACACCTCTTCTGCCTTAACTCCATATAAAACATCCTGCTGCAAAGGTGCATCCAATAATTTTGCTTTAACATGATCTGGTAAAGTCTGCTCTTTTAACCAAGCATGTCTTTGAATGACAGACCCTGTAAATGCTGCTCTACAGGAGGCCTCTAATGAATCAAAACCATATTGCAAAGCATGTTTTCCCACTTGTTCAGCTGCATGCAATAAATCCTGCATTTCCTTATAGTTAGAAAGATCTGAATTTGGAATCATTTTTTGTTTCAACTGAGACATCAAATATTGCTGATATTTAAGCATGTGAAACTGGTAATTTAAGGCCCTCATTGCTAAAGTTGCAGATGTATATACTTTCTTCCCCCATATGTCTAATGGTCTGGAATCTCTGTCAGAGGGGACTGGATTTTTTGCTGTAGACGCCTTTACCCCTTTGGGACCCTGTGAAATAGTTTCAGGGTCAGCAACAAGGCTTTTATGAAGAAATTTGTGAGAGTCAGGGACTCTGTAGTATCTGTCTGTCTTAACTGACGCAGGAGGTAAAGAGGTAAAGAATCAGGATTTAAACTGGATTCAGAATACACATCATCCACAATATCTAACACTGGCGGGATAGCAAGGGGTCTGTGTTGAGGTAATACAAGAAAATCTCTGAGCCTTTTCTTGGATTCTGAATAATCCTGGCCCTCCCAATGGAAATGCTCCCTCATGGTATGTAAGGTTTCCCCAAAGGAGTAGTCCTCTGGTGGAGAGGCTGAAGGAATTGATTCCTCAGCATCAGAATCCTCATAAGGGGGATAAAGAGTATCCTTGGTCTGAGGATGAATCTGAAGAGATGGACACCTGGTCGGATGAGTCACAGTCTGCATCCTGTCTAGGCCTTTTATCAGGAGGAGGGTTGGACCCCCTGATCAGAGTAATTAAGTCTTCAGCCATTTTGAGCATCTGTTTCTTAGGCATGGAGGCCTGTCCTGGTGAATGTTGAAGTTGTTTCTTTGTTTTTAAAGGGGTTTTAGACTTGGCAGAAGATTTAATGGTTAGCTGAGTAGGTCTGAAAACACCCTCTGAAGCTGAGGGTTGTTCAGCTGCTCCGGATCCCTCTGAAAGGTTAGTCGTGGTAGGCTGTAAATCTGGTGCATCCGAAGGCCCAGCATCTCCACGTGGGAGTCAGAGGCGGCCTGTGGTTCCAAAGAAGCAGTCATCAGGGGCTGCGAAGGCGCCTCGCTGAAAACCGGAGAACCGGCGACTGGCCTAGAAGAGGCTTCGTCGTCAGTTTTGGGCCTCGGATGCCTGTCCTTGTCTTTGCACGTTTTGTGTATCCCAGTCGGTTGTTCCGACGGAATGGTGTAATTGAATTTTCTGCCAAAATAATGTCGGGCAAAATCAAACCGACATTTAATAGTGCTCTTGTTAAACCCTAGCACAAAACCGACAACCTGTGACGTCGTGGTCTGGGCCTAGGCATAGGATACAATAAGAATGGAAATCCTTATGAGGTATTTGCTTCCCACAAGAAATACAATTATTAACTTTTACTGACATCGGTCTGAGGCAAGAAAAAGTTTCCCCAACGGGGTACTTGGCTTTGTAGAAGACTTCGGTTCTGGATTCGGAATGAAAATCTCAGGAGTTGCCTGACCGGCACTTGCGAACTGCTTTTGCTTCGGGCACCGCGCAGCAAGAAAGACTGAAGAAAATGGCACTGGCTGCATCTTATATACCCCTGGCGCACTGACGTCAGGGAAGAAGCGACAGCAACCGACGCCGGACCAAGACTTTGGAACTCTGGCCGACTGCGGGACCGCCTGATGGCAGGATAACCCCAAGTGTAATGACTGCAGCAGTGTAACACTATGAACATCCTGTTTCTGTGCCTCTGCCCATTGTTTTTTTGGCAGGTCTGGCCAGCCATTTGTCATTGGCAGAGTGTGGAAATGGAATCTGTATCCCTGTGATACGATGTTTAGTACCCACTTGTCCTGGGTTATTAACTGCCAATTTTGAGCAAAAAGTGCTAATTTTCCCCCTATGGCTGCTGCCAAAAAATAAGTGCTTGGTGTAGGCAGAGGGAAGTCATTGAGATTGCTTTCTGTAGGTTTGTGCTTTATCTCCTCCAGATTTGGAGGTGGATGTGCCCCATTGCTTTGAGTCTTGAGCCTGGTACCTGGAACCCTTAGGGCGTCTGGATTTGCCCCTTTGAACTCTGACACAGGAAAGGACCAATTTTTTGTAGGCCAGTGTCTACTGAATCTAGGTGGCTGCACTTGTAGGAAATCTTTAACAGTTTGCATAGACTTAGCTTTGTCTTCCATTTTCTTTAAAACCTCTTCTGCCTTAATACCAAACAGAGAATCATGCTGTAAAGGTGCATCTAGCAATTTAGCTTTAACATGATCAGGCAAATTTTGTTCCTTTAACCAGGCATGCCTCCTAATCACAGATCCAGTAACTGCGGCCCTGCAGGAGGCCTCTAAAGAATCAAAACCACATTGCAAAGTATGCTTTCCAACTCGTTCAGCTGCATGCAATAATTCCTGCAATTCCTTATTTTCTGCACATTCTGAAATCATCATCATTTTCTGTTTCAGCAATCCCATAACATGTTGTTGGTACTTAAGCATATGAAATTGACATTTTAAGGCCCCGATTGCCAAGGCTGCAGATGTATAAACCTTTTTTCCCCATCTGTCCAGTGCCCTTGAATCTCTGTCGGAGGGGGTAGGGTTTTTTTGCTATTGAGGCCTTGACTCCCTTTGGACCATGTGAAATAGTTTCAGGATCAGCAGTAGGTTTTCTAAATAAAAATTTATGAGAGTCAGAGACCCTGTAATACCCATCAGGCTTTCTGGGAGCCGGAGGTAAGGAGTCAGGGGTCAGGCTTGACTACGAAAACACATCATCCACAATGTCTAAAACAGGGGGAATGGCTAAAGGCTGGAGCTGAGGGAGAAGGAAATCCCTGAGCCTCTTTTTGGATTCTGAGAAGTCTTGACTCTCCCAGTGAAAATGCTCCCTCAAAAGTATGCAAGGTTTTTCCAAATGAATAATCCTCAGGAGGAGATGCAGATGGAATAGACTCCTCAGCATCAGAATCCTCATAGGGAGGTAAAGATAATTCCAGATCAGAAGAGAAATCACAAGAAATAGAAACCTGATCTGAAGATTTATAGTCAGTGTCTTGCCTTGGCCTCTTATCTGGAGGGGGATGGGTAGCCCTGATCAAGGTAACAAGGTCTTCAGCTATTTTGATCATCTGTTTTTTAGGCATAGAGGCCTGTGCATGCGGCTCAGGCGTCGGTCTTTTAGTTTTAAAAGGTGTCTGCCTTTGGTTTTGCAGCTTTCGTCGGTTTGATATAAAAATGTTAAGGTCTGAATACACCCTCAGAAGCCGGTGGCTGCTCAGCGTCACCGGACACATCCGAGGGAGATACATCCGCCGGTCCAACACCTGGAGTACATTGCGACATGCCGGACTCCACATGGGTGTCGGTAGAGGCCTGCGACTCGAAGGTAGTGGGTATCAGGGGCTGCGAAAGCACCTCACTGAGTACCGGCGAACTGGCTTAGAAGCTTCATCGGTTTTGGATTTCGATTGCCTTTCTCTGTCCTTTTCTTTGCGTTTTTTATGTACTCAGGTAGTCGGATTGCTATCAGACGACATTTCTGGGTAGTTGAACCTGTTTCCAAAATACTTAGTTGCAAAAATATACCGACGTTTAATAGTGCGTTGGTTAAATCTAGCACAAAACTGACAGCCAGGCACGTTGGGCCTAGGCAAGGAATACAGTATAAATGGAAATCCTTATGAGTATTTGCTTCCCACAAGTAATACAATTAACTTTTTCTGACATCGGTAAAAAGCAAGAAAAAAGTTTGCCCAACGGGGTACTTAGCTTTATTGAAGACGTCTGTTCTGAAACTCAAACACGAATATTTCAGTAGTCGGCTGACCGGCACTTGCGAAATGCTTCTGCTTCAGGCACTGCGCAGCAAGAAAGACTAAAGAAAATGGCGTCGGCTGCATGTTTTATATCCCTGATAACCTGACGTCATGGAAGAGAAGATGGCAACCGACGCAGGACCCAAGACTTTGGAATTTAGGCCGATTGAGGGCAACCTGCTAGCAGATTACCCAAATGTAATGACTGCAACAGTGAAACACTAAGAACATCCACACACCAGATTGTTCACCACCTATATATGCTTTTTAAATGGAGGCTGCACAATTCTACTGGTCAAATAACAGAGAGACACCACTCATTTGTGACTGCAGGCTTTTTGGCTACTAGGTTTCTGGGAAGAAATAATGAAACTTACCTCCTCCAAATGGGAATGATCATAAGCAACTACCGCAGCTTGATAAACAGACAGAGAATGAATATCTGAATGAGGTTGGTCTGAAAAAATTAGGTGGTTTCAGATGGTCTCAAAAAGCAACTTATCCAAGCAGATAGAGAAGATGAGGAAAGCAAACTTGTCAAGGGATACAAAAGGAGCTAAAAGGATAACTTAGATGTGGAACAGCCTCACCCTGTGGATGAACTTCATCAGAAGAAAAAAAGGAAATGGGCCATGGATGGGCCCCAAGGTCTATTTGAGGACAACAAATGACAGAATGAGGGAGAATAAATCATTGCACTTCATGTTGGAGAGGGATGGGAACAAGATGCAGCAGCACATTCCCCACCCTCTGGAAAATTCTCTGCACCAAAGAGATGAGGGACCGACCGCAACTGTGGCATGAACAGGCATCTATCTGTTCAACCAGTCCTCCAGCTGACGAACTCCTGAGATTGATGCTTATGACCAGTTACCAAATTCTCACACAGTTAAAACAACAAAGACAGGCAAGCTGGAACACCAGGCTGATAAACAGTAGTCTGATATTTTATTTTAATATTTTATTAAACTACTGTTTTTTTATCAGCCTGGTGGGTCTGGATAGTCTGTTTTTGCTGTTGGAATTTTCTGTGAAACTGGACCTTAAGTGCAAAGTCTACAATTGTGTTTTTACACAGTTAAAACAAGCAAGGAGTAAAACTAGAGTGCCTTGCATGCTTAGATACCACACACAGACACACAGACACACAGACACACAGACACACAGACACACAGACACACAGACACACAGACACACAGACACACAGACACACACTACATTTGTCTGCCTGCATTTACAGTACCCCCAGACAGGCATTCCTGAAAGCCTAAAAGATTAGAAGTACTGTCCTCATCTCTAATACGGTGAACAGAAGAGACAAAAGATACAGTTCTGTATACTTACCATAAATGTAGATGTCTTCACTGCTGCAGTCATCACATTTGGGTTATCTGCTTGCAGTAGCCCTCAGTCGGCCTGATTAACAAAGTCTTGGGTCCTACATCAGTTGCGGTCTCTTCTTCCATGACGTCAGGTCATCAGGGGGTATAAAACATGCAGCCGATGTCATTACATCAGTTTTTCTTGCCCCAGGTGTCAATTGCCCCCCTAATGGGAAGCAAGTAAATCTATAAATATACAAGGTTATACCTCCAACAAAAAAGCAAATACACCAAAAAGCTTTTAAACATTGAAAACGAGAGAAGAGGTATAGCCAAAAGAAGTCAGGGAGCTAGAGGGAGGGTAACCAGGACTGCAACAGTGAATACAATCTAACATTTACATTTATGGGAAGTGTACACAACTGTACTATGTTCTGTTGCAGTCATCACATTTGGGTAGATTCCCAAAGCTAAGGATGGTAGGAGGAATTTAGATAGCATTAGGACCAGCTATAAAGCCCTGCAAAACTGCAGTGGCAAAGCCAGCTCTGGATTCAGAGAAAATTGGCAAATGGTAATGCTTGGTTAAAGTATGCACAGAACTCCAGGTAGCAGCATCTAGGATGTCCCTGGTAGAGATGCCTCTGAGAAAGGCTGTAGAGGTAGATGCAGCCCTGGTTGAGTGGGGTCTGATACCCTGTGGGATAGGTTTTCCATGGTGCTTATAGCAGAAATGAATGCAATGGCCTATCCATTTGGAGATGGTTTGCTTTGAAATAGCCTTCCCCTCTGTCCCTGCAGCAAATACCACCAGCAGTTCAGATTTCCTTTGAGGTTTGGTCCTGTCCAAGTAGAATCTAAGTTGTCTGTGCACATCTAAGAAGTGCAGTATCCGTTCCCTTTTGTTCTGTGGATTAGGAAAGAAGGTTGGCAAATGAATGGACTGATTAAGGGACATACTAGGTACCACCTTGGGCATGAAAGAGGGACTGGTCCTGAGGGACACCCTGTCCGCATGAAAGATGATGAAAGGCTCCACTGCCATAAGGGCCTGTAATTCAGATACCCTTCTTGCTGAAGTGATGGCTAAAAGGAAAGCTGTTTTCCAATAAAGGAATTTTAAATCTGCAGCAGCAGCTAGCTCGAAAGGAGAAAGGGTGAGTTTCTCCAATACAAAGTTAAGGTCTCAGGCTGGAGTTCGAGCTCTCCTGGGTGGTCCTAAATTTTGGCCCCCTGAGGAACTGCTTGAGCAGTGGATGGGAGAAGAGGGGAGGCTCTATGTTATAATGATCTGAAATGACTGAGGCGTGAATTTTTATTGAGGAAAAAGACAGGTCTTTGTGAAGCATCTCAGTTAAGTATTGTAAAATCTGAGGTAAATTGGGCACTGCTGTGCTCATCCCTTGACATTGGTTCCAGGCACAGAATCTTTTCCATTTTTCAGCATAAATGTTTCTAGTACTAGGCCTCCTTGCCTCTAAAATGACATCCATCACTGGTTTTCTGAGGGATGGTAAAGGAAAGCTTAGGTAATTAGCCAGGCTGCTAGGTTCAGTGTTTGAAGCTGAGGGTGCAGAATCTGGTTCTCCTGCTGACACAGCAGGGTAAGAGTTTGAGGCAGGTGACAAGGGGCCAACAGTGATACACTGCGCAGGAGGGGGTACCAGTTTTGGCATAGCCAGTCTGGTGCAATCAAAATCATCCTTGGTTTGTCTTGTTTGATCTTTAGTAGTACTTTGGAAAGCAGAGGCAGAGGAGGAAAGGCATAAACTGATAGGTTTTCCCAGCTGAAGGACAGAGCATCCACTTTCCAAGCCTGTCTGTGGGGAGTCCTTGTGCAAAATTTTTCCAATTGATGGTTCTGGGGAGACGCAAACAGGTCTATATCTGGGCTCCCCCATTTGCTTGTGAACATGTTGAAAATCCTTGGTTCCAGGTTTCCACTCGTGTGGGTCCATGAGTTTTCTGCTTACTCCGTCTGCCAGTGTATTTAGTTTTCCTGGCAGGAACTGAGCTTGTAGATGCACTTGGTAGCTCAAGGCTGTGTTCCACAATGCCATGGCTAGTCTGCAGAGGGGGTAAGAATGTGTACCCCACTGCTTGTTTATGTAACACAACAGTGGTGTTGTCAGTCTTTACCATTAATTGTCCTGAAAGAATGTGGTCCTTGAAGGCTGTCAGAGCATTCTGTACAGCTAACATTTCTTTTTGATTGATGTGAAGGTGCATTTGAATTGGGTTCCATTTGCCCTGAATGCACTTCACTGCCAGGTGCGCCCCCCCATGCATAGTCTGATGCATCTGTTGTTAGGGTTTGGGCAGCAGGGGGTAGTGTGAATGGTAGCCCCTTGTTTTGGTGGCAGGCCTCTGCCCACTAAAGGAACTCTAGGCGTAGGCAAGGTATGATAGGAATCATTGCTTCTAGATCCTGAGAATGTTGACATCATAGGCTTTTTAGATACCATTGTAGTTTCCTCATATGCAGTCTTGCATATGGAATTAGAAGAATGCAGGAGGCCACGAACCCCAAGGCTTGTAGTATTTGCCTTGCAGATAGCAGGGTTCTTGTGGCCACTTGTTTGAAGTAGGTTGTCAAGTGAATTTGTTTCTCTGGCGTGAGGAAAGCCATCTGGGCAGTTGTATTCAAGCTTGCTCCCAGGAATATAATTTGTTGACAGGGTACCAGGTGTGATTTATTTTGATTTATGGTGTACCCCAGACAAGTTAGAACCCTTAGTACAAAAGCCAGATGACTTAAAAGTATATCCTGGTTTTCTGCCTGAATTAGACAATCGTCCAGGTATGGGTATATCTGAATATTTCTTTGCCTGCAAAATGCAATGACTGGAGCTAGGCACTTTGTGAATACCCTGGGCATAGTAGATAAGCCAAAGGGCAGTGCAGAGAACTGACAGTGCGTGTAGCCTGCTGTGAAGCGTAGGTATCTTCTGCAAGATTCCCTGACTGGGATATGCAGGTATGCTTCCTTTAAATCTAGGGTTGCCAACCAGGCATCTTTGCTTAGCATAGGAAGCAACTGGTGAAGAGTCAGCATCTTGAATTTTGCACTCACCAAAAAGGAGTTTAGAGTAGACAGATGCAGGATAGGATGCCATGTACGGACTTTTCTGGTTACCAGGAAAAGTCTAGAGTAGAAACCTTTTCCCTTTTCCTCTTCTGGTACCAACCGAATAGCTCCTATGCTTAAGAGGGAGAGTACTTGCTTTTTGGCCTCTGCCCACTGATTTGGAGGTAGATCCGGCCAACCTCGGAGTTGGTAACGTGTGGAAATTAAATCTGTATCCTTGGGACACTACATTCAAAACCCATTTGTCCTGGGTAATGAGTCCCCAGTTCTTTGCATGAAGTGCAATCTTTCCCCCCAAAGGGGCAGTCAGTTGAGAAGTGCTTGGAAGTTTTAAAAAGTCGTCATCGAGACAGTTTACCATAGGGGGGAGTTTTATTACTCCCAGATTTGGAAGTGGAGGCCCCCCACTGCTTAGTCCTGTGCATCCCCTGGGACTAAAGCCTGGGTGCTCTGCTGGATCTGGGTTTGGACTGAAGGTCTGGAAGAGGCACGAAAGGACCAATTCTTAGAAGGCCAATGCCTACTAAATCTTGGAGGCTGTACTTGCAAAAAAATCTTTAACAGTTTGCATAGATTTAGCTTTTTCCTCAATCTTTTTAAGAACTTCTTCTGCCTTGCTGCCAAACAGGCGATCATGATTTAAGGGAGCATCCAGTAATTTCGCTTTAACATGATCTGGCAAGGATTGCTCCTTAAGCCAAGCATGCCTTAAGTACAGACCCAGTTACAGCAGCCCTGCAAGATGCCTCTAGAGAATCAAAACCACATTGCAATGTATGTTTACCAACTGGTTCAGCAGAATGCATTAAATCCTGTAAATCCTTATTTTCAGCACAATCAGGAATCATCATTTTCTGTTTAAGCAATCCAATAATATGCTGATACTTTAACATATGAAACTAGCAATTCAAGGCCCTAATGGCCACAGCTGCAGAAGTGTATACCTTCTTACCCCATCTATCAGCGCCCTGGAGTCTCTAACAGAGGGGCTAGGATTTTCGGCAATAGTAGCTTTAATGCCCTTGAGTCCCTATGAAATGGTTTCAGGATCTGCAGTAGGATTTTTGAAAAGGAACTTGAGAGTCAGGAACTCTGTAATATCTATCAGGTTTTCTGGGAGCAGGAGGTAAACAGTCAGGGGCTATGCTAGATTCCAAAAAGGCATCATCAACAATGTCCAGTACAGGAGGTATAGCTAAAGGCCTGTTCTGCAGCAGGAGTAAAAAATCCCTAAGCCTCTTTTTATAATCAGAGAAATCCTGATTTTCCCAACGAAAATGCTCCCTGAGAGTATGCAAGGTTTCACCAAAAGAGAAATCCTCTGGGAGGGAATAGAGTACTCAGCATCAGAATCCTCACAGGTAGATGAGGGTAAATCCTGGTCATCAGAGGAAACAGAAATTTCAGAATCCTGGTCAGAAGTATCATAAGCAAACTCTATCCTAGGTCTCAGAGGGGGAAGGTTGGCTTCCCCTGATTAAATAATAAGGTCTTCAGCCATTATCATTTGTTTTTTATGCATAGAGGCCTGACTATGCGGTCTGGGCGTCAGTTTTCTAGGCAAGGTTCAAGCTTTAGGCCTTGAAGAAGAAGATGGCGTCAGTTTAATATACAAGTCAGTAGGCCTGAATACACCCTCAGAAGCTGGTGCCTGCACAGCGGCTCCGGACCCATCCAAGGTAGAGACATTGACAGGTTCCACAGTTGAAGCATCTCGTGGCATACCGGACTCCGAATGGGTCTCAGTAGAGGCCAGCAAATCTGAAGTAGCGGGTATCAGGGGCTGCAAAAGCACCTCACTGAGTACCGGTTAACTGGGCGGCCTGTCTGTCTTTATTTTTGCGTTTTTCGGAATGTCAGTAGTCTGATGGCTTACCGAAGACCTATCAGGATAATTGAACCGAGCACCAAAATATTTAGAAGCGCAAATATACAGACGGATAATTTGTGGTTTAAATAAGGCACAAAACCGACAGTGAGGTACGTCGTCGTCAGGGCCTAGGCGAGGAATACAGTACGAATGAAAATCTTTACAAGATATTTGCTTTCCACAAGAAATGCAATTATTTCCTTTTACTGACATTGGTTTAGAGCAAGAAAAAGTTTCCCCAACGGGGTACTTATCTTTTAGTTGAAGACTTTGGTTCTGAAACTCGAAAACGAAAATTTCAGGAGTCGGCTGACTGGCACTTGCAAACTACTTCTGCTTCGAGCACCGCAATGCAAGAAAGAGTGATGTAATGATGTCGGCTGCATGTTTTATACCCCTGACGACCTAACCTCACAGAAGAAGAGACTGCAACTGATTTAGGACGCAAGACTATTAATTAGACCGACTGAGGGCTACTGCAAGCAGATAGCCCAAATGTGATGACTGCAACAGTGAAACATGAAGAACATCTCCCCTAGGTGACCAACCACCCCGTACAATCTGCCCACTACAACATTTCTCCCTCACTACAGAGCTAATGTATCCATGGCTATCACCACCCTTGCAGAAGGTGTGGAACAGACTGCCCAACAAAAATATGTAGGCATATAATAATCATTAGAAGTGCATCTTCCACACCCAGTATAGGTGGATCTCATGCTCCAAGTGTAATATCGGTGACCACTGAACTAGGAAGGTATTTTTTGTTTGAGGAGTTCCAGGTTTCCGGGGAGCAGGAGGGAGGGTGCCAGTGGTCACACTGGATTCCATAAAAACATCATCCACAACATCCAGGACAGGAGGGATGGCCAGAGGTCTGTGCTGTGGAAGATCTAAGAATTCCCAGTCTCTATTTTTTTTTTTTTTTTAAACTGAGGATAGTCCTGACATTCCCATTGGAAATGCTCCCTTAAAATATGTAGGGTTTCCCCAAAGGAAAAGTCCTCGGGTGGATTGGCTGAAGGGATGGATTCCTCCATCAGAATCCTCATAAGCAGAGAGGGGTTGCATATTTCATATAAAGATGCATCAGAGTCATCGGACTCCTGTTCAGATAAAACTACTGGGGACAAGTCTCTTTCTTTTGGAAGGGGTAGCCTGGCTTCCCCGGATACGCATTATAAGGTCTTCCTCCATTTTAAACATTTGGGACGGAGGCAAGGTAGTGGGTGCCTGAGCTTGGGTCGTTTTTCTGGTTGTGGTTTGTACCCTGGGTCTCAGCAGTTTTCGAAAGAACAGTAGATGCAAAAGAAGTCGGTCTGTGTAGAGTATCGGTAGTGCGAAGTACTTCCTCAGAAGCCGGTGCCTGCTCAGCAGCTCCGGACCCATCCACTGTAGAGACATCCGCAGGATCCTTAGTTGAAGAGTCTCGCTGCATATCGGACTCCGAAAGGGTCTCGGCAGTGGCCTGCAAATCCAGAGAAGCGGGCATCAGGGGCTGTGAAAGCACCTCATTGAGGACAGGAGAACTGACTACTAGCTTAATGTAAGCGTTGTCAGCAGTCTTGGACCTATGCGGTCAGTCTCGTTCTTTATCCTTACATTTTTTTCAGATCATCTGTTGTCGGATGGCTTACCGAAGCCATATCGGAATTAGAGGACTGAGAGCGAAAATATCTAGCTACAATAAGGGCCCAACGATGTACAGTTCACACGTTGAACAAAGCACAAAAGCGAAAGCAGGGGACATCATGGTCTGGACCTAAATAAGTGACGCAGTAAGAATGAAAGTCTCGATGTGGTATTTGCTTTCCACAGGCTAGACAATTGTTAACTTTTTCTGACATCGGTTAGAGCAAGAAAAAAGAATCCCCAACGGGGTTACTTAACTTTAGAAGACTTCAATTCGGAAATGAAAAACTCAGGTAGCGGCCGACCGGCACTCATGCGAACTGCTTTTGCTTCGGGCTCCTTGGCAAGAAAGACTGATGTAATGGCATTGGCTGCCTGATTTTATACCACTGATGACCTGACGTCAGTCCTGGAGCAACAGGAACAGGCGCAGAAATACCAAGCCTCTGGTATTCGGGCCGACTGAGGGCAACTCTGGCAGGGATAACCCAAAATGTGATGACTGCAACAGTGAAACACGAAGAACATCTTAGAAGACAAGCAGATAAATATACAGGAATAGTACAAAACAAGCAATTTATTGAAGATCTACAGTTTTACAGAGAATTGGGAAACAAGGCAAAAGGAATAGAAACACCAACAAAAAAAAAAAAAAAAGAGACGACACATTTTGGAGAAATATCTATGAAGATCCTGTGGAACATAAAAAAAGATACTGAATGGACAAAAGTAAAAGAAAGTTCAAATGTACAGGATAATAAAATGTGATGAAGTAATGGCCAGAGACATTTAAACAAAATTATGAAAAGCTAACTGGAAAACCCCTAGCTCAGATGCCGTACCTGACTTCTGGTTGAATTTATTAACTAACATCTTTACATGAAGATTTAACCATGAGCAAGAACTATTTATATGCAACCCCCAAACAGCTGCCAATCTGGTTAACAAAAGGAAAAAATGATACTCTTCCTTAAGAGTGACCCTGCAAGATATCCTAAAAACTATAGACCAATAACTTGCCTTCCGAAGATGTATACTCTATACACTGGAATTGATGCTGACAAAGTTTATAGTCATTTAGAAGAAAACTCAACCATGGCAACAGAACAAAAAGGTAACAAAAGAAAAAGTCATATGGAACAAAGGATCATTTGTTGTTAAAGTCATAATGGAGAATTGTAAAAAGGAGAAGAATCTAAGTACAGCATGGATAGCATCCCACATTCATGGATAAAGGAGCGTTTATAAATGTAAAAAATACACCCTACGTTGACTGATTACATTACAGTGATTATGAAACAGTGGCAAACCACTTTGCAGCTAAGCGATGATAAAGGACAAATTATTATCCAAGAGAAAAAAATTCAAACGGGGATATTCCAGGGTGACTGTCACCGCTGCTTTGCTGTCTTGTTCTTAACCCATTACACAGTCTACTTGACAGATTAGGTCATGGTTATAATTTGGTTCTCAGAAAACAACAGTGTAAAGACTCATCTTTTTGTGGATGACTTAAAACTGCACAGTTGATCAGATGAGGCATTTAAAAAACAACTGCTAGTCAAAACTTTCTCAGATGATATAAGAATGCCATTTGGTCTAGATAAATGTGTAAAAAGCAACCTTTAAAAGCAGGAAAGCTGCAGCACCAAGAAAATATCACTCCGGGACAGTAATGTGACTTAAAGGGGTGTATAAACATTTGGGAAGTGATGAAGGATCAACAATAAAACATGCTGAAATGCAAACAAAACTTAGTAAGGAATATTTTATAAAACTGAAATTAATACTGAAAACAGCTCTGACACCTAGGAACGAAATTCAAGCTATAAACCCAATTTGCTCTTCCTGTCCTTACAGTTATGGGGTGCTTCACTGGCCCCAAAAAATAATGGATCAGCTAGACAAGAAAACAAGAAAAATGCTTCATGCTTATCACATGACTTACAAAAATCAATGTAGACCAAGATTATATATTCCAAGGCAGTATGGGCCTCCTTGAAATTGATTACATGTACAGATCTGCAATTGTAGGACTGCATACATATCTGCTGACCTTGCAAGATCCAAACATAGTGAAAATTTCAAAACAAGAGGGGAACAAGTCTAAAATGACTTCCCTGCTAAATTTAGCAGAAGCATATTACAGTTAAGAGGGAATGAAAATCAAAACTGTAGTAAAATCAGGTAGCAACTGAATGGGTCAAAAAACAAAAAATAATATAAGGTGCAAGATCAAACGAGAAGGCAAGAAATGTGAGAAATGCATAAATATAATCGAAAGTACAAAAAACTCCTGGAACAACCTCATGTCGATCAGGATCTAATGAAGGAATGGTTAAGGAGTGGTGAATTTAAACCAAAACATAAAAGGTTAATATTTGCAGCACAAGATAGTGGACTACATACACTTTACTTTACAAAGTCCATTGAACATGGAGAAACAGAAAAATGCAAGTTTTGTAAAACATAATTGGAAACGGTCACATCTTGTTTCTGCGTGTGATACTCAACAGCAGAAGGCCTATATACTGAAAGGCATAACAATGCGGCAAGACTGTTGCATTGGGGACTGTGCAAACACTATAATATTGAAGTAGCTGAGAAGTATTGGAAACATGAGCCACGAAGCATTATAGAAAATGAAGTTTATATCACATGGGATTACCCATTACCAATAGTTCAAAACATAGATGCAAGAAAACCAGATGCTCTAGTCCATGAAAAGAAGACAGAAGTAGCATTGATCATTGAAATTGCTACACCCAGTGATTAGTGTCTTGTCTACAGAGAGAGAGACAGAAAGCCATAAAACACCAGGCAGAAATGAGGGAAATGTGGAAGGAGGATACCCAGACAGTTCCAATAGTAGTAGGAGCAATGGGTCTCATATTAAACAGAATTTACAGTCGTACCCGCAGTAGTGGTGCTGCGGTAGCATTGTCGCCTCACAGCAAGACGTTGTCCCGTTTGATTCTCAGTTAGAGCATCTTCTGTGTGGAGGCATGCGTGAATGGGTGTGCCTTCGTTGAAGGTTGTGCGTCAGGGTTGGTAACTCGGCACGTAAAAATCCACTACCAAACATTAGCGGACCGGAGTTCCGCTCTGGCGACCCCTAACCGGGATAAGCCGAAAGATACAACACAACACAACATCCAGGTAAGTTGCCAATGCACGTAACTCCGTATGAATTGCAGGAGTCTTCAATTCTGGGCACACTGCTGGTGCTGCGAACAGCACTTTTGGCTAACATTAAAGACTGAAACAATAATTTCATGAACATTAATCAAACTTAGTCTTAGAAATGGGGACCGTTCCCATCATAGTATGCCTTAGGAATGTGGACCACTCCCATCATGGTATTAGAAACTCAAAAGACTTAGAAAAATGAAAAAAAAATAAATAAAATAAAAAGATTATACAGTACATTATGAATGCTCCAAAACTGTTTTAGAGCCAAAAGTTGTAAAGTGTATTGCTAAAAGAAAGCGACAAGATGACAAAAACCCATTGCCAAACCCTCATAGCTTCTTGATGCAATGTATAACACTGGATTCACTCTGTTGATGGACCACTACCGACATGTCTGTCTGAATAGATATCTGTCATTGGAGGAGAAGTCCTGAAACACCTGCAACATAAAAAGACTGCCATCATCTATATAATGTTGATCTGAGATTGGCCTTGGAAGGGGACTATGCACCTTGGGCTGTCTTTCCCCTGTAGTGCCTCACCACACCAAATAGGGAAGAATCCATGGTCACAGTGCCTTTAGCCTGGGGAAACACAAATAGGTGACCTTGTAATAGAGACACCAGCATATGGAGTTCTGCAATTGTTTCTAATATGTACTGGGAAAGACACTGGTTGTCACTGGACAGACAACTGCATTGCTAGGGTCCACTGTAATACTTATGATATCAGACAATAGGAATCAAGGTGATAGAGGCTGCCATAGAACCCAGTAAGTGAAAGGCCATTCTTGCTATTGGCTGTTGTGATAAAAGGACAATTTCAGCATGTACAGGGCAAAACTTTTGACTTGTCCAGACTGACTGTGATTCTCAGCATCAAATGTGTTTGAAGAAAGGAGTCTCAATTGGATAAGTAGATTCCTGGTGGGGGTAGAAATGAACAAAAGGACAAGGGCTCTGAAATGGAAATGACTGGCTTCCAGCAGAAGATACCTTCTGATTGTCTGTCCGTCTTAATACGGTAGTATCCATTCAGAAGGTCTAAGGATCACATCCAACCATTCACTTTCAGAACTGGGAAAATGGACTAAATCATACCCATCCAAACTGTTTGCTTGGCATACTGATTGAGATGGCAGAGGTCCAAGACTGACCTGAACTCCTCGGTGCTTTCTGGCCCTAAAAAGAATCTTGAGTAAGTTCTGGATCCTAGTTGGTGTGGTGGAGCATCTTGGATAATATGCTTGTTTAGCAGTTCTTGCACTTTCTTTTGTGCTGCTCATCTTCAAGAAGGTGGAACATTTGATAACTTTTTCAAGTTTGGGAGAAGGACAGAATAGGAATGTAATAGCTTCTGGTTATCTACTGTACCAGTGTCATTTGGGATAGAACACCCAGGCTTTTGGGTGCAAGGAGAGGTAAAGTACAGTTTTGTACCTACCATAAATGTAGATGTTCGAAGATCCACATTGCTGCAGTCCTTACACTTGGGGTAGTCCGCTGTCCTCGGTCGGCCCGAATATCAAAGTATTAGGCTGATGTCGGTCAAGGCGCATAAGACTGACATCAGGACGTCAGGGTACATATGCGCATGACCGACGTCATATCCTCAGTCTTTTCTTGCCCCAGATGTCAGAAGACCCTAAACAGAAAGGTCAAAACCAAAAGACAACAAAAAACAACCAAACACCCGTGTACTAACTATATGTACAATATATACAATATTTATAATATGTACAACCCACACCACACAACCGCCTCTAACTACAGAGGGGAAGGAGGGAGGGTAAATTGGACTGCAGCAATGTGGATCTTGAACATCTACATTTATGGTAGGTACAAAACTGTACTATGTTCTTCATCTCACATTGCTGCAGTCCTTACACTTGGGTAGAATCCCAAAGCAGAGAAAAGGGAGGATGGCACAACTATAAAGCAGTAGGAGCTGCCAAAATGCCCTGTAAAATTGCAGTGGCAAAACCAGCCCTCGATTTAGAGTAAAGTGGAAGGTGATAATGCTTAGAGAAAGTATGCACTGAACTCCAAGTAGCAGCCTCCAAAATATCCTTAGTTGCTACCCCCCTTAGAAAGGCTGTAGAAGTGGCAGTAGCCCTAGTGGAATGAGGCCTAATCCCAGCTGGAATCTCCTTACCATGATGGGAATAACAGAAAGCAATACACAACCCAATCCACTTAGAAATAGTTTGTTTTGACACAGGCTTGCCCTGAGAACTCAAAGCAAAAGAAACAAATAACTGCTGAGACTGCCTGAACCCTTTAGTTCTGCTCAAATAATATCGCAACTGCCTGTGTATATCCAAAGTGTGCAAAACCTTTTCCCCTTTATTTTGGGGGTTTGCATAAAAGGTAGGCAAATGAATAGTTTGGTTTAAAGCCACACTAGAAACCACTTTAGGCATAAAGGAAGGATTAGTACGAAAGATACCCTATCCTTATGGAAAATTAAGAAAGGCTCAACTGCCATAAGGGCCTCTAATTCAGAAACCCTTCTCGCAGAGCTAATGGCTAACAAAAAAGCAGTCTTCCATGATAAATATTTCAACTCAGCAGTAGCTGCAGGCTCAAAAGGTTGTAGAGTAAGTTTCTCCAACACAAAATTGAGATCCCAAGCAGGAGTAGGAGCTCTCGGTGGGGGTCTTATATTCTTTGCCCCTCTAAGGAATTGCTTAAACAAAGGATGAGAAAACAATGGTGGGTCACAGTCATAGTGAGCAGAAATTGCTGCAGCATGAATCTTAATAGAAGAGAAGGACAAACCTTTGTCCAGTAACTCAGTAAGATATTGAAGAGCCACACTTAAATTAGGCTTAGAAACATCAAATGCTTTTGCTGCACTCCAAAATAAAAACCTCTTCCATTTATCTGCGTACACTTTCCTTGTACTAGGCCTTCTGGCCTCCAAAATAACATTCAAAACTTGCTGTGGAAGCTGAGACCCTCCAGGGTTTAAAACAGAATATGCCAGGCTGTCAGGTGAAGAGAGTGAAGTTTGACATTGAGTAAATGACTGTTCTCCTGAGACAGCAGGTGTGGAATCGAAGGTAAAGGCCATGGAGGCTCCCGTACCAGACTTCTCAGTAGTGGGTACCAGTGCTGTCGAGGCCAATCTGGAGCTATTAAAATCATCTTTGGCTTGTCCTGTCTGACCTTCAGAAGTACCTTTGGGAGGAGAGGCAGAGGTGGAAAGGCATACACATGAAGATTGCTCCAATTGAATGAAAGAGCATCCACTTTCCAAGCTGTGGGATGAAAACTCTTTGTGCAAAACTTTGGCAGCTGGTAGTTTAGTGGAGAAGCGAACAGATCTATGTCTGGAGTTCCCCATGACACTGTCAATTTCTGAAATACATGAGGATCCAATTTCCACTCGTGGGGATCCATAATTTGTCTGCTCAACACATCTGCTAAGGAGTTCTGTGCTCCCGGCAGAAACCTTGCCTGAAGATTTAGCTGTAAACTGAGAGCAGTCTCCCACAAAATCATCGCTTGTCTGCACAGAGGATAAGAATGTGTTCCCCCTTGCTTGTTGATGTACCACATGACAGTTGTGTTGTCTGTTAGAATCAACACCTGCCCTGGAAGAAGTAAATCCTTGAAAGCTATTAATGCAAATTGGACTGCTAACATCTCCTTCAAGTTGATATGTAGATGTAGAAGTCTGGCAGGCCACGTGTCTTGTATCCACTTTCCATTTAGATGAGCTCCCCAAGCTTTGTCTGAGGCATCTGTCGTTAGAATCTGACTCGCCTCTGGTCGGGTCACAGAGAGTCCCTTGTTTAGGTGACATTCCTGAGCCCACCACAAAAATTCCTTTTGAATGCAAGGTATTATCTGAATGACAGTGTCCATATCTTGGCAGTGCTGTGTCCATACATTTTTGAGATACCATTGTAGCTTCCTCATATGCAGTTTGGCATTGGGAAGCACCAGAATACAAGATGCCATGAACCCCAAGGCTTGAAGGACTGTCCTTGCAGTCAGCCTGGACTGACGAGACAATTGATGGAAATAAAGAGAAAGATTCTGTTGTTTGTCCGGGGTCAAAAAGGCCATCTGGGCTGCTGTATTCAGTCTCACACCCAGAAAGCACATGTCCTGAGAGGGTACTAGACTGGACTTTATTTCGTTCACAGAATACCCCAGGCATCTTAGCACTGCTATCACATAGTGTAAATGATGAAGAAGTTCGTCCTTTCCTTGAGCCAGAATCAGGCAATCGTCCAAATAAGGATAGATCTGTATTCCTCTTAGCCTGAAGAAAGCTATCACTGGAGCCAGAACCTTCGTGAACACTCTGGGCAGTAGATAAGCCAAAGGGCAATGCAGAGAACTGATAATGAGAAGTCCCAGCCCGAAACGTAGATACTTCCTGCAACTTAGCCTGATAGGAACATGAAGGTAAGCCTCCTTGAGATCCAGAGTCACCATCCAGTGATCTTTGCCCAGCAGAGGTAAAAGCTGTTGTAACGTCAACATTTTGAACTTGGGAATGTCCAGATAAATGTTGAGGATAGATAAATCCAAAATTGGTCTCCACGTGTTCCCCTTCTTTGGTACTAGGAACAGGCGAGAATAAAATCCTAGGCCCACTTCTGGCAGAGGGACCGGTTGTATGGCCCCTATTTGGAGCAGCAGAGAAATTTGTTTGTGAGCCTCTATTCTTTGCTGAGGAGGAACGTCCGGCATGCCTTTGAAAGGAGGCAAGGTATGGAAATAAAACCTGTAACCTTGGTGTATGATATCCAATACCCATTTGTCTTGGGTAATCAAACTCCAATTTTCCTGAAGAGTGCCAACCTTCCTCCCAAAGGTGCTGCCAGGCAAGAAGGATCTGGCAGCTGAAAAGGTAGGTCATTGGGCCTGTTTACGAAAGGACTGGCCCCTGCCCTCACCTGAAGATTGTGCAGGAGAACTCCCTGTTCTAGGTCTGAAGGAGCTCTGAGCTCTGCCCCTACCACGTCTAGATCTACCCCTAGACTGAGAATCATAAGAAGGGTACGTCCACCCCTTAGCAGGCCAATTCCTACTAAACTTCGGAGGCTAGACTTGCAAAAAATCTTTAACAGTCTGCATAAACTTAGCCTTGTCTTCCATTTTCTTCAAGACTGACTCCACAGGAGAACCAAACAACACATCAGACTGTAAAGGAGCATCCAAAATCCTTGTCTTAACATGTTCAGATAAATTCTGATCCCTTAGCCAGGCGTGCCTGCGAAGCACTGACCCAGTGGCAGCCACCCTAGACGAGGCTTGTATAGCATCAAAACCACATTGTAAAGAATGCTTACCCACCTGTTCAGAGACATGTACCAAATCTTGTAATTCCTTACACTCAATGCCTTCCGCCAGAGCATCTACCTTAGACTTCAGTTGAGAAAGAAGATAGTTTTGATATTTTAACATGTGAAACTGGCAATTCAAAGCCCTCATAGCTAAGGTGGAAGAAGTATCGACTTTCTTTCCCCATCTATCCAAAGCTCTGGCCTCTTTATCTGGAGGAACCGGATTTTTTACAACAGAGGCCTTGACACCCTTAGGTCCCTGACTAACAGTTTCTGGGTCCGCCCTAGGACTCTTATAAAGATATTTATGAGCCTCAGGCACCCTATAATACCTATCCGGTTTAACAGGAGCAGGAGGCAAAGAATCAGGATTAAGTGAAGCCTCCATAAACACATCTTCCACAACATCCAGAACAGGAGGTATAGCCAAAGGCCTATGCTGGGGTAAAAGCAAAAATTCCCTAAGCCTTTTCCTGGAATCAGAGAAGTCCTGACCTTCCCACTTAAAATGCTCCCTCATGGAGTGAAGAGTTTCTGAAAAAGAAAAATCCTCTGGAGGAGAAGCAGAAGGAGTGGAATCATCTGCATCAGAATAAGGATCATACTCCTGCAAGTCTTCAGCCGAAGACTCTGAAACATCTGAAGCCTGCTCAAAACTCCCCAACTCTGGTTCCACCCTAGGCCTCTTATCTGGGGGGGGGCAAAGAACCCCTAATCAAGGTAATTAAATCTTCTGCCATTTTAAGCATGTGCTTCTTGGGCACAGATCCTGAAGAACTAGGAGTAACACCAACAGAAGCTAAACCTGGCCTGCCTCTGGGAGAAGCCTTAGAAACAGAAGGAGAGGGCCTAACCACCCTAGGAAGGGAGGGGAGTACAGTAACCTGAGAAGCCCCTTCAGCCTGACCTGCCTCCTGAGAGGCCACATCCTACAATAACAAGGTCTCCCCCTGGGCCTCCAGAGAAGCCTCCGGCGGAACCACCGGTTCCACTGACGCCTCCAAAGAACCGGCGTCCGGTACGGACGACTCTTCTTGCCTGGGCTTAGCTGTCTTGTCTTTGCGCTTCTTCGAAGAAGCGGGCGTCGGAGCATCCGACGGCATGTTATAATTGCACCGCTTCCCAAAGACCAACCTGGCACAATCTAACCTTCGCTTAATAGTGCGCTTATTGAACCTAGCACAAAAGCGACACCCAACAACGTCGTGCTCAGGCCCCAAACAAGGAATACACAAAGTATGATAATCTCTATGCGGTATTTGTTTCCCACAAGAAATACAGTTATTCACTTTTTCTGACATCCGGTAAACCACTGAGGCAAGAAAAACTAAAATATTCCCCAACGGGTACTTAGCCAACTTTGACTCGGTCTGAAACTCCGAATTCGAAAAATTTCAGAACGCCGAACGGCACTTGCAACGCTGCTTCTGCATCGGACCATGCGGCAAAAAAGACTGAGGATATGACGTCGGTCATGCGCATATGTACCCTGACGTCCTGATGTCAGTCTTATGCGCCTTGACCGACGTCAGCCTAATACTTTGATATTCGGGCCGACCGAGGACAGCGGACTACCCCAAGTGTAAGGACTGCAGCAATGTGAGATGAAGAACACCCCCCCCCCAAAAAAAAAAATACCTTCAGAGAAAGACAGTTAGGCAACTCTGATAAAGTCTCTTGATGAAAGAACCTCTAAAGCCTTGGTTCTGCAGTCCATTGCTGCCTTGTGGTCAGCATCTACTGTTGGAACTACCCCCTCTGCCTTGGGGGGGGTCCATCTCAAGAAGTGTCAGAAGAGAATCCTTGCGATTTCAGAAATCATAGTTTCTTTCCCTGTTCTGGTTCCCAGAAAGGACCTCTGGGGGTAGAGAACTGTATTCCAAATGCATAAAGGGACTTTCCATCTTGCTCACTTCTGATTGGTGTGTAACCTTGGCCCAAAGAGTGTTCAGCCATCAAATGAGGCACTAATAAAAGACATCCTAAAGTGCTCAATGAAGTCACACAAATGCATCCAGGCAGGTATCCTAAAAGTAATACCCATGACTGCTGCTCTCGAAGTGCCCTTGGTAACATTAGAGACGAGATGCATTGTGCCATTTGACAAAGACTGCAGGGTGGCCAACTGAGACTCCAAAGTTTTTTCTTGTACAGATGTAGACCAAGAGAGAGATTTCCTTGGTTAAATCCCACTGAAATCTAGTAATGCATGCCAAGTAGTTCACTGTCCTCAAATGTCCTCAAAATGAATGTAACTGAAGCGTATGCCCGCTTCCCAAACCTGTAAACCTGCCCAGTGCCCTAGATTCCCTAATAGGGGGAATAGACAGAAGAGCATTCTTCTGTGACCCTTTCTTGTTGGCTGATGTCACTACTGTAGAATCCATGGCAAGCCCCTTGCTGCAATACTGGCAAATCTTTTGGGGAGAACGTACTTATTTGGCTTACAGAAACTGGTCCATTTACTCTGGTTCCTTCCAAACCTGCTTGGAAAGGAGTACCATCATGTCATCTGCAGGCAGAACCACCCAAGATGTAGCTGAGGAGCCAAAGGCCTCAAGGAACACTGACTCCTCTTGGAAGGGGACTTCGGAGGACCACATGCCCTTCTGTCTGAGAAGTTTGAGAATTTCTCCTAATGATGCAACCTCAAAGGGGGATTCTAGGGGAACTTTCCAGTCATCAAAATCTGTGCCCTCTGTGAGAGGCTCCTGCAGGGAAGTTTATTTGCCTCTCTTCACAAATGCTTCAGAGGAGCTTGCCCAGCAGGATGTTCTGGAGAAGACTTGGAAAAGGCTTGCAAGTTCACTAAGGAGACTAACTCAAGCCTCACCGGGGCTAGCTGTCCCATGTGCACTAAATGCAAAGGATCAAGACCAAGGGTGCTCTCTGGGGAATGGGTGGAGCTAAGCTGGGGAGAGAAATCCATATCTCCAATTAAAGAGTGCTCCTGACAACCTCAAATGCTAACAGAGGGAGATCCAAAGAAATGAAAAGTAGCAGCCGAAGCTACCTTACTAGGAAAATCCATGAACTCCACACATTTCAGAACTGAAGACACCAGTGTCAAGCTGTCTAGTGCCAAGGCTCCAAGTGGAAGGGACAGCACTGAACCCCACAGAGTCAAGCCCCCCCCCCTCAAAGATCCCACACTAAAGCTTCGGCTTCTGGAATATTCCAGCTCTGACAATGACAGTTGTACAGGTCAAATTTTCTGCTCGAGTAGAAGGCAGACAGATTTTTGGGTCCAAGGCAGACAAATTCTGGGAGGTACTCAGATCCATAACTCTGGAATCCGACAAATGGATCGGGATAGGAGCAACTACTGGGTGAGGAGAATACAACTCCAAGATCAGCCAGGATGCCCAACTGATCTGGGGGCCTGAGAAATTTCATCATGCAGTCCATATCAGCTTCTGAAAGACTCCTGGTTGCCTGAACTAACAGCAGGGATGAAGTGGTGGGTGGAGATCTCTATGAACAATGGCTAATCCTTTCTTGTAGAAAAGAAGATCAGAACTGAAAAAAAATGGCTCTGGTGAAAACCATGGCTCAAGGAAGAGGGGGAGGGAGGAGTTTTGGATCTGATCATTTCTGGCTCAGAGAAGAGAATGAGATCTGCATTTTTTGGACAATTTAAGAGCTGATGTCAAAGAGGAAGAATGATCATGGACAGTTTTTCCTAGACTCCATAATCTTATCTTTGGAGGTTTTATCTCCCTTGGATTTTTCTGTATCCTTTTTTGATGAAGATGAAGCTCCGGTACCAGTTTGAGCACTGGACATTTCTCCTACAGGGTCAGGGATAAGTCCCTAAAGAATTAATTGTTCTTTCTACAACTGCCCAGATACCAAAGAGAGTGCAAATACCACACTGCTCATCCAAGTGGTAAACTCCAAGACAGTAAAACACACAGAGAGCAAGTCCAAGTTTGAATCTTGTGACACCAGGTCACAGAGAAAAATCACTAATACAACAGTTTAAATAGAAGTGTTATATTTTATATATAAATTTTATTGCTCTAGAAAGACGGTACTGAAACAGAAGAAAATAAAAAAAAAACTGTACATGAAGTTTTTTGAATTTAAAAACTTAAGAAAATAAATTTTACAGCTATAAGGTGTCAGAAACTAGAGAAAGAGAGATCAAATCAAAATATTCTTACAAAATATCCTCACAAAACTTTAACCCACACCTGAGCAAGTAATTCCACATCCGTCTCAAATGAACAGCAAATGAGATCGGAGGCAATTTTAAGCTTTACAGGGGGTTATGGGTAGTGAAAGAAGCCTGAGCTTGAGATCCAAAGTGGTCAAATTTGGATCAAAAATCAGATTTGAAGACCCATCCACTGAGGAATAGATGGAGATATCAGATCCACTCTGGACTGATGGCGTAGTAAACCACTTCCAACTACCGGGAAGGGAGAGCTGTTAAGCAAGTTATCAGGACTGCACTGATCTCCCAGCAAGAGGATCTTTGATGTGGACACCTGGCTAATGCAGGGAATACAGCCACCATATCCTCTATGGAAGGAACAACAGTGGGTAGCTCCCTTAATAGAGCCTTAGTGGCTTGTTTGCATCTGCTCTTCTGAGTCAATAATAAAGTGCACTGGCATGAGAAAACCCAACACCAACCACAATCAAGATGTTTTTCATGCATCTGTATTCTCTCCATATAAACTTGGGCTCTAGGCTACGCAAGGGAACATTCATAAAAACACCCTCAGAGGTCAGTGAGGTGGAGCTAGTCCTGATTAACTGCAACACCTACACAGTTTCCAAGCAACACTCTGCGTCAAAAACAATGCTTATAACCATGATGGCAAAGGTCAACAGTGCAGTCAACTGAAAGCCATTTTTCTCCTTCTTTCACCTGTCAAGTAAGTGCTCCAGGCCTTTTCTGAATAAAGTAACACTACAAAACTCCATAAGAAAATGGCTGTGGGAGCTAAGCCTGCAATAACACACTCTAAAGCAATCACTGCAGCCAACTTTTCCTACAGAGGAGTAGATGCAGATTACAGTAAAGGCAATCAATGTAAAGCAGCCCAGTGCAAACAGAACGCAATTGTCAATCTATTACAACTGCCCACCTGGCAGCTGTGATCTCTTACCTATTTGAACTCAAAAAGATGGACCAACAATCCATCCAAATAATCAGCACAAATATGTGAGGGAACATGTGTCAGTAGCATACTGATGGACAATGAAAGACTCCGCCACCACCACCATTTCCATCTATGCAAAACAACAGGGAGAAGAAAGATTCAGTAGAAGAACCAAAAAGGAAATTTCAAAACAGAAGTGGGATTAAGATAAGAGAATCCAGCTCCAAAATGAGGGTGCAGGTCTACACATCTGTGTACCTGAACACCAGTACCTTTTTGCAGAGGCAAAGATACTTTGTATGAATTTTAAGCCAGCGATGAATTCCGAAACTATTAAGTCAGCAGACCCAGCAACATAGACAAGCTTTCTGAAAATGGAGTCCAAAACCTATGAACAGAACTCTTCAACAAGGGACACAGCAGTACCTCAGAATGTGCTTCTCAATCAAGCAGATATGGGTCTTAATCCTGCACCTCCACCTGAAGCAAATGGGGAGCCGGGGGGGGGGGGGCTGCAAGAAAAGCCCAGAAGAAAAAACATGTTTTCAGATATCTATGATCAAGCCAACAGGGATGCCTGTAATGCACAATGCAAACTGAGTGCAACCTACACTTGAAAGCCTGAATGGAAGGCTAACTATATGGGGCTTGAAGCTACCAGGAAAAGCCAGTAAACAGGAGGGGCCAGATGAAACAGCCATGGGACCAGCCATGAAAATGAGCCAACTGTCAACCCAAAACAAAAGGACATATTCAGTGAAGATGTGTGTGAGGTATTAACTGGAAATTGTCCACTTTTATTAAGCATCTGTTGGGTTGTTTATTTCTAATAACTTGTTGCAGTTAAACTTTTTTCTAGAGGCTCGTTTAGCTGTTTAAAACTTTCATTTAAAGGCTCACTGCTGCTTTTCAGCTGTGAGAAACATTTCTGCAGTTTGTTTCCCACCCTCCCTCGCTGTTGTTTACAGTTGGTGGCTTTGTAGTTGCCCGCCCCTAGTGTAAATTTGATCTGGGACCCTCCTCCCAGTCTAGTGTCATTACCTCATTCTACCCAGTACAGAGAGAACATTTGAGAAGGCCAATCAGCTTAGTTTCTGCTACACCTTTCTCTCTTTCCACTTAAAAAAAAAAAAAAAAAAATTATCTGCTTTTACTGTATTTGTGTTTGTTCCTACCTTATTTTGCTTTTGCGTCATCTTAAAAGTACTCAATTGTATTTATTACTGCTTGGTGTAACTCATTCTAAGCCTTTTAGTTTAAGCACTTGGGCTTCAGACCAGTTGTTTTACATTAAGAAGGTTTGTGGTCTGCACTGTAGTGGCAGAACAGGTAGCTTACATCCTTCTAAGTTGGGAACTGCTGATTGAGGGCTCAGTGTCTGTTATTCTAAAAGTGTATTAATTCTGGTTTAAGCACTTGGGCTTCAAGCCAGTTATTTTACATTAAGAGGGTTCGTGGTCTGCACTCTTGTGGGAGGAGAGGCTGGACTCTGCCCTTCTGAGCTGGGAATTTCTGATTAAAGGCTTATAGTGCCTGCATATTTGAACAGTTTCTTATTGAAATTGGTACACCTTGTTTGCTGTAGCATAGACTAGATCCAGGCCTGCTGAATCTAGCTTTGTTTGTATGCTGCTTGTTTGTTTGCTTGTTATTTCCCTGAAATGCTAATTTCACCTAAAACACGGCTTTTCAGCGCTTCTGTGGATCCCTAGTGATATCTGCATTGCTTACTGTACTTATTTCCTTGTTTCACTTGAAAGAAAGTTACTGTTTGTCGTTTTTGCATTAAAGTTACCTGGCACTTGCTCACTAAGTCAGCACTAAAAAATTAAAAGCACTACACCCTCACAAACTCCCCTTGAGTACCTTGTTCCCCATTGGCCCATTTTTTTTTCAATTATAAAGGAATTCCCAATACTATTCTAGCATGTCCAAAGGTCAGTTGTCAATCTCCTCTCTGGTCCAGCTGGTGAATCTGGGAATCTTGAGGCAATGTTACAACTGCCTCATGTACACAGACAACCCTCTCCTCCTCCCAACAAACTCCAACACATGTGAGAGATGCAACCATATAGCCAAACTGGAGGCTAAGCTCTCTCAACTCAGTACTGGCGTAACCAGTCAGGAGGAGAAGGAAACCACACTCACTATAATTCCAGTCTCACATAGACCTACCACGACAGCAAACCAAACACAAAAACATACTCTGAGGCTCTAAATAAAAATCTGCCTAAGCAGCAGAGATCTCCAAAGCAGACACCCAAGCAACCGCTACCCCAAAACAAAACACGTGCAACACATAGCTCACAAAGCCAATGTGCCGAACAGTCACAGCCCTTAAGGCTAAACAACACCTGATACACTTGTAATAGGTGACTATCATCAGGCACACTGACGTCCCGCTCACCAGGCTGAACAAGGAGAAGGTCACGGTGAGCTGCCTGTCGGGCGCTAGGATCCGCCACATAACACAAGCACTCAGGACACTCCAAGGCAAGTACAAATATGACTCACTCATTGTCCATGCTGGTGTGAATGACCTGAGACGTACCTCCCTGGACTACATGAAAAGAAACAGAGGAGCTCTCTGAGCATGTAGCCCAGGCCGGTATGACCCTGACCTTGAGTAGCATCTTACCCTCACCAAGAATGATGCCACAATATGAAGGCAAGATGATCAATTTCAACAACTGGCTTAAGTATTGGTGTCATTCAAAGGGGATCCAATGCCTGTCAGCCTGGGATGACATGCTCGACAAGCCACGATGCTTCGCTAGGGACGGCTTGCACCTGTCACCCCTGGGCTTTCGGATATTGGCAAAGGCTCTTGTTACCCCCATAGTGCCTTTTTTAGGCAAGGCTCAAAAGACAAACTCACCTCCACAGGTATCACAAGGGATAAGAAACTAAGAGTAATGCTACTCAACGCCAGAAGTCTAAACCTCAAGATGCATGCACTCGAAACTCTCCTTAGCATGGAGAACATCGATATCTGTGCAGTAACAGAAACCTGGTTCAAGGCTCCCGAGAGCACCCCAGCACTACCAGGTTATACCTCATACCATGCTTTTCGGCCCCAAAACTTGGACCGAACCACAAAAGTATTAATATTCGTCAAAGATACCCACACCTCCAGGTTGGTGGCACAGCACGAAGCATCAGAAACTATCCATGTGCAACTAACAGTGGGTAAAACTGCCTTCCAGTTTATAGCCTGCTACAGACCACCCTCCCAAACCCAGGAACCCCACTCGGCCTTCCTGAGAACACTGGAAAATATGAAGGTCTCTCCAAACACCATTATATTGGGTGACTTCAACTACCCAAACATAGACTGGGAGCATTACTCTAGCTCCAACACCCTAGCCCAAAGGTTCCTAGAATTTATAAACTCAAATGCTATGGAACAACTTGTTACCACTCCCACAAGAGGGGAAAACATACTGGACCTGATCATCACCAACATGGGGACTCTATATTCCAGACCAGAAGTGTATCCCTCACTGGTAAGATCAGACCATAAACTAATCTCACTGGATATTCACATCCCGACCCCACCCCCTGCCCAGAAAACCACAGTGAAAAACTTCTCTAAAGCAAATTTCACACTCCTCAAAACCGAGGTGGAATCCTTCAAAGCCCCCAGGCCTGTGGAAAATACGGCCCGGACCGCAGAATCCTTTATAAACGCATTCTATGAACACCTTCAGGAATGCATGGATCATGCAAACCCAAATAAAACGCAAACCCAAATAAAACCAAGACCCAATCCTCCAAAGGCAGACGTCCTGTCTGGTTGACCCCAGCCATAAACAAACTATACAATAGGAGGAAGCTACTACATGATAGAGCAAAATCCCAAAAAGGGAGGGCATCTCTGATCGGTATTAGCAAAAAAACTACGGGCACTCATAAAATCGTCTAAGGCCAGATTCAACAGAAAAACTGCACAAGACACCAAGGATAATCACAAGGCTTTCTTTAGTTATGTTAGGAACCTGGGTGGGAATTCCCAGATATGCTCAGAATTAGTCCAAAATGACAAAAAATACACTGAACCCACAGACATCGCCAACATCCTAGCTGAGAGGTTCAGCGCAAACTCCCCCCCCACACCAAAAGGGCAAATATCTATCCCAGCAGAGTGCTGCCCCCCTGACATCTCAGATGCTCAGGTAAGAGCCGCCCTCTCCAAAGCAAAAAACACAGCATCAATGGGACCAGACGGTGTCCCGGGCTGCGTCTTACATGAACTCCAAGAAGAGCTAAACCCAAACATAAAACTACTGTTCAATCTCAGCCTTACTACAGGATATGTACCCAAAGAGTGGCGTACAGCAACAGTGGTCCCTCTCCACAAAGGTGGTGCCTCAACGGATCCTGGAAACTATCGCCCCATAAGCCTGACTAGCTTGGTCTGCAAAGCTATGGAAAGGATCATCATGGACCTCATAAATAAAGATATTGGGGATCTACAGACACTGGATCCTACCCAGTTCGGCTTTGTTAAGGGCAGATCCTGCCTCTTAAACCTGGTTGATTTCTTTGAAACAGTCACCAAGGCCATCGACGAGGAGAAGGTGGTCCACACAGCCTACCTGGACCTCGCAAAAGCCTTCGATACAATACCCCAGTCGGGCATTATAGATAAGCTCACCAGCTTAAATATAAACCCCTATGTCACTAGATGGGTTGCAAACTGGCTCAAGGACAGAACCCACATGGTTAGAATTGCTGGAGCCATGTCAGACTCCAAACCAGTTACAAGTGGCGTCCCACAAGGCTCAGTCCTGGGACCTTCTCATTCGGTATATATTTCTCGGAGGTACAGGCCAGCATGGAAGGACTGTGGCTGACCAAGTTCGCAGATGACTGCAAACTGGGCGCCATAATAGACTCTCCAGCCGACACAAGCATCCTCCAAAAGGGCCTCATAGAAACAGACAACTGGTGCCAGAGCCATGGCCTCAAGCTAAACACCAAAAAGTGTATAGTCATCCCCTTTGGCAAAAACAAAGTGCCCACAAATTACCACATAGGTAGTAATCCATTAAGTACAGAAGTAATTAGGGACCGGGGGACCCAAGTTGATAGCAATCTCTCATTTGACAACCACGTGGCCAAAGTTGTTAGAACAACATTTTATATAGCCCACCTAATCATGAAAGGATTCACATCTAGATCAGGGGAGGTCATCGTGCCTCTTTACTCATCCCTCATCAGGCCCATAATTGAGTACAATGCCCCTTTTGGGATGTACCTTACCAGACACCTGCAGCAACTGGAAAGACCCCAAAAGTACCTCACCAAGAGGATCAAAGGGCTCAAACAGATGCCATATGCTGCCCGGTTAAAGAAACTCCAGCTCTACTCAGTGGCATACCACCTGCTCAGAGGCGATCTGTGCCTGACGTATAAAGCCATGTCCAACCCGGAATTAATGGACATGCTGCACCTCAGAAAATCCAAATCCCATCGAGCTACGCGCTCGAGAGACTTGAACCTCAGCACTGAAATAAACAGGACATGCTGGAGGGACAGATTCATAACCCAGAGACTCCCTTCACTCGAATAAAATCCCAGTCCAGGTTAGGCAGAGTCCCTCATTGACTCTCTTCAAGAGGAATCTTGATGAGTGGATGGGAGATCTTAGGTTTACCCCGGGTATTACTTGTGTCACTGTTAGACAGAGGCACAGTATACTAACCTCGAAAAAGGGCATAGCAAAATTAATTTAAAATGGGTGGCGAAAGCCAAACACTCTGGCTAGGCTTATAAATGCCCTAGGGCAGATAGCCTAGTATGAACCTATGAACAGGTTTTCCTGTGTCATTACAGGACTAGACTACTTTGCTCCCAAGAGGTGCAAATAACCAACATTCATCCTTTCATATCTGAACTATGGAACCAGTCAGAGAAACCGCACATTAACACCATTAGCCAAAGAAGGTTGGACTCAACCACCTCAACCACCCTCCTTTCTAACTACTGTATAAAGAAGAAAAATGAGAGGTTGTTAATGACCTAGTGAAAGACGGGATGATCTCTGGCGTGGTCAATCTCCTGAGACTATATCCTGAAATGGTCTTTGGACCTTTACCACCAAGAGTGTTGAAGTGGTTCCAAAAGAAAAAGCATATAATTAAAAAAAAATCTGGCATCTTCCCCACATGATTTCAACTCTTAGGGACTTAGAAGATCCCAGTCGCATAAATGTGGGCTTCTCTGGTTATTTTGCTATGTTCCAGTTCTTGAAAGGAGAAGCTTACAGAAAAAGCCTCATAAGAAGCAACCCTTGCTATGAGTACCTCGATGCATAGCCAGGTGACATGAAGGGCTGCCCCATTAATATCAGTAAAGAATGGTCCAGAAATGAGAGAATCAAACTAAAAACATTGGTGTTGAGAAAGCACTTCCCAGAAGTCTAGTCTGCCACTATAACAACAGATTTGAAATGATCAAGTCCCCTTTAAGAACCATCTTTTTCCTTAAGAAATTTTGGAAGTTAAACAGTTCACAATCTGAAAAACTGCTGCCTCTCTTGTCTGTGGCAACCCCAGTGCCAAAGAAGATGCACCAGAGTCACTGCAAAACTGAAAAGCAGGTCAACACTACTGTGTCAAATCTCAAATCGCAGTCAATTGAAATACTGGAACAATGGGACTGAAAGGATCCTATATATTTCTAGGTAGCAAAAATCAAGCATGCCTGCCTCCTTCACTAAAGACTGACAATAAAAAATACACATCCTAAGACGGTGTAACTAAAAGCTGAGGTGACACAGCCTAGTGTGCCAACTTATTACCAGACCAACACAAC